>NC_092055.1:46574617-46654617 GCF_003086295.3 Arachis hypogaea
GAAGAGCATTTGTTCTTGGACGATGAAAAAAACTTTGATAGACAGGTTTGTAAGCAGCCTTTAGCATAGTGGAGTGTATTTCATACTACTTGACGCTGAACCGCTCTATAATAAAAAAAAAAGGCAGTCCGATTGCTTCGTGTGATTGGTTTTTATAGGTTTTTTTAGTTGTGGTATAAATGGGGGCTTTAGGCCCCATTGCCTTGTTGTTGTTTAGTTATTTGAATCCGTTTTCTCGCTAACCGAAGATGAAAGGGGGGTGCAGAGGCGCAGGAAAGGGTGTGGTTGTTTAAGCATCCAAAAGTTGAACTTGCTGTTCCAGAGGTGCTTGTACCCGATCTTGACGGCACTGGTAGTGAGATGCACTCTCTTTTCTCTCTTGCTTGTGGATTGTAGTCTTTTTCTGCCTTTTACTTTTTTTTATGATGAATTAGTCACCTTAGCTCTCATAAGCAGCCCTTCTGGTGAACCGGTTGAGAAGTAGGCCTTGTTGGCTGCCCCGCCAACTAGAGATCCTCAGAAGCGAACCGAGGAGGAGGCCATCTCAGTGATGATTTGATCTCCTTTTCTGACCTATGCTTTTATCTTACCTTGGGTACACGACCATTAGTTGCCTCTGTGTAGTCTGTACGTAACTCTTCATCCATTAAGGTAAAGGGAGTGCTTTCCGTCTCTTACTTAGAACGGTGTTATTTATTGGCTTTCTCCCTCTAGGTGAAGTAAGACTGCTTTTCATTTTTCAAATCATTCAATCATCGGTCTTTAAAGCCTTGCTTAGCTTCATTCTCCAATCTTATCTAAGTCAATATGGAACTCTGCCCTTTCCACTTAAAAAGAATGGGCTTCTTCTTTCATGCCATTCCTCATCCTCTGGAAAAGGAACTTAATCTCACTAATCAAACTCACCCTTGCTTGGCCTTCTTCTCCCCGTTTTCATTGGGTTACGAAGTAAGATTCGGCTAGCTTTTAGCTTGGAGTGGAGTAGCCAGGAAGAGGCACCGAGGGAAACCTCGACCAGAAGATCAGCTAACCTAAGCGCCCACGAAGAGAGATTTCGAATAATGAAAAAAGTAGGTAGTAGGCCTTCACTTCAACCAACCTACTTGATTTCGTTTTTTCTTTCGCACTCAACCATCCGCTCTGGACGAAGCTCGCGCTCGGCCCCCCCTAACTAAAAAAATGACCTTTTCTGTTTCGTTAAGGAGACTTGGAAACCATCGTTGACATTTAGGTGAGAATGGAGTGAGGGTGATAAGCTAAAGCCTATCATTCTATTATTAATTTATTTCATTGGCCGGTAAAAAGGATAGAGTAAAAAAGGGGAGAAACCTCTCAACCAGTGGGTTGGTGCCAGACACATCCATCTTATTGTCACCTACATTCCCGTCTTCTGCATTGGCTGATGGAGATTGTAATCCCGGATGAATGGAACTTTCGCCACTTTCCCAACCAGAATAGAATGCAGCTCGATCCGGCTGAAAACCTTGAATCTGAGACTAATGCCTTTGTTGGTTGGGCCTTTGCCTTTGATGCCTCACCACTTTCAGATTCAAGTGCTAGTTTTCTTACAATGTCGATCGGGAAAGATAGAGCATCTTTTCCCCGGCCTGGGTAAGAGTAAGAAGTAAGGCCTGTGTCTATGTCTATCCATCTTATAATCCGAATCCAAGCTATACCTCCTAGCCTGTTCTGTCGGTGAAAAGTGCTAAATCCGTGCGTGTAATGAGAGAAGGCTCTTTCTTTTCTACTCGTTGTAGAGTATAGTATGTCATTACTGGTCTTTCTTTGGCTTTAGCTATTCAGGAAGATTTCCCCCAAGTTTTTTGCTATTTTACTAGATCGAGATGCTTAGTAACTCGAAAGATAGGACTTTCTCTCTTCGACTTCGTTGTGCTGGCTGTGTCGCTACTGCAAGGGAGAATCAGAGTGACAATATGGGAGTAGTTCCTTTTGTATACCGTAGGGTATAAAGGTAAGATCTCTCACGTGTCACTATTAATATAATAAGGAGCACCTGAAGGTAACCCGATCAGAATCCTAATCCGAAGCTTGTCCGTATGATGGCCCAAGTCTTACGATTATTTTACCAATGTCTGGTGTTTGGAAAACCTTTTCGTAAGCCCAACCTAGTAAAGGGAGCGGGGAATTAATTCCTTTATCTTTCCTCTTTCAACGAAAATGCCTAAGCTCGCAGGTTGGCAGAAAGACAAAGGCTTGACGACCTACCTAATTAGCTAGACGAACTTCCCAATACACCCCAGTCCCAGGTCTGAAGCCGGACATTGATTGACTCATTGATTCCGAGATAGGCTCCTACTCAAAGCAAAGCCAGGCTTTAAAGACCGAGCGAAAGGCCCCTTCACCCCCGCTTCAGCTCTTCTGTAAGGGTAAGGAACCACCACTAGATTCTGGCTTTAAGGCTGAATTGGCATTGTGCTGCCAGAGGACAGCGAATGTACTAGAGTAGCTAGCGTAGCTTCCAACCCCTGCTTAGAAAACAAGAAAAAAGGATTAAGAGAAGAGCATATAGAGGAAGGTTGGATGTAATTCAAGTACAGAAATACGGACATGAGCCCCCACAAACAAGCTCTCGGGCAAAAAGAATTGGAAATAGGCCAAGCCTTTTTCTAGAACTGTTCGGAAGAAGACATAGGAGCCTAGCCGATCAAGATCCTCAAGAGTCAAGAGAAAGAAATCGATCGAAAGAGGACTAACTATAGGTTCGATCGATCTGCTTCCTTCAGTAGTTAGTTACAAATGTATGATAGGTCTATCATTGTTGGCTAGGAAGTCTGCACAAAAGTTGCCTTGGCAAAGGCTGTGAACAGGGGTCACTGTGAGTTGTTTGATCTGCGCAGTCTTAAAGCATAGCTCTTCACGGGTGATCCTCAATCTCAGCATTTGTAATCAGACTTAGAGCTTCTGCAGAATCAGTTTCAAGGATGCCATCTTTTATTTCATAACCTTCAACAGCATTAATCGTCTTTCTATTGCCCAAAGTTTAGCAGCTAAACTGAAACTTTTGACATGTGCCCACAAAAACAAAATAACCATCCGCCTTGGTCATCTCTTGCAATCCCTCCAATCCCAGGAGGGCCAGGCTTCCTTTTGTTTTGCACACCCATCAGTCTTCAATTGGATTCTACCTGCAGGTAGTTGCTTCTTCTTTTTGTAAGGAGGAAAGGACATTCGTATATATCAAGGTTTTTTCCTTACCTTCTGGTCTGAGTGCCACTTCCATCTCCTCTGCATAGGTCCGAAATTGGGGATGATATTTATGGTATGTGCTGCGGCCTTCAATTCAGTCTTTGTTCCTATCTTTCTATATGTGCCGGATAATACTGGGCAAAATAAACAGCCAGCAGACACCTGTGAGTCCTATATCCGTGCTGCCCTGCAAATTCTTGTGAATCCGGAATGAATATAAATAAAACAGCAGCTACCAAAGTGAATCCAAAATCTCTTCGATTCACTTAAGGCTTGTGAAAGGCCAAAAAGGGATTCCCAAGATCTCTTTCCTAGTCGATCACTACTGGCGGAATGGCCCCAAAAGTCTACCGCGAGGCCTAATCCCGGCTCTCTTTATATATCCTAATTTGATTTGTCATTAGGTGCTTTTGTTTTAATTGCTTTCACGCACTGGTCCACATAAGATCTCACTTGCCAGAAATCCACAAAACCAATTCTGGAATGGCAAAGAAAAAGGCTTTCATTTGAAGCACGAGAATGAGGTTGGATGACTATCAGTGGAGAGTTGGTTAGAATGACTAGAAGACAAGTTTTCTCAAAACCATTAAAGTAAAAAAGTCCTCGGAAATCCCCTCATCCGCAGATTGGAGACCAAGGGTCTTTCAGGAGGTTCGGGTGAGAGGGGTGTGATGAATAGAGATTTCCCACCAGCAGCTTCTCCTATCACTTGACTTCTGCAGGCGCTGGATCTTATCTTAAGGGAAATGCCCAGATCCATATTCTATAAGATACGGATTTCAGGTAGTGAGAGAACCGAGCAAGTCCTCACTCGAAGAAGGCCGGCTTAAAGGCAAATTGAAGTCGAAAAGCCTTAGATGACTCTTTCGAGAAGGACTTCCCGGATTCGGAAGTAGCAAACCGTCCCTCTATTCCAGTTGCAAAAAAGAAAGGAGGGCAGGCTTGCTAGATTGCTTGCGTCTATGATCGAACTTGAAACTAGCCCCTGGAGAGGTAGAGCACAGCGTAAGGGAGAGAGTGAGGGTTGAACCTGTAATGCGAGGGAAATAACCCCTCCATCAATGCTTCCTATTAAGAGGAAAGGGGATGGATGTGTAAAAAAGGATCCTGTGATTATGGGTGTTTTATCACTCGAGAAATTTGACAAGCATGAACTGGTACTGGCATCTCTACCTCCTTCTAACGCTTATCTCTTTTCTTGCTTCTTTGCTTTAATCCTTTTGATTGCTCCCTATAGAAGATCGATTGAAGAGGCCTTATTTCTATAGAGAAAATGAATAGCCAATTAACGATACTGATTCCAGGCAAACCTCTAACCAGGCTGATGAAACCTAACCAGAATGTTAAATCAATTACGTCGGTCGTTGTGATCCTTCTTTCTCTTCCAGCTATTCCTCAAAAGAAAGAAAGGAAAGAACTCGATCACACTGCACGGAAAGAAAGGCTTCATTATATCAAAAGGGGCGAGCGTATCGATTGCAGAAAGGCTGCCCTATTCGGTCAAGACCCGAGAGTCGTTATTCTCCCTTACTTCGTCCTTGCTGCTATTGTAGCAGTAGTGCCTTTTGGAATTGTATCAGAAGTCCCTGGCTTCTTAATACTACTTTTAGTAATTTCGTCCCTTGAATGCTGATCTAAGCGAGCGCGAATAGGGTCCTGCTAGTAGGTTGTAGTTGCATAGTTCCTAGGCCATCCATCCTGCCTTGTCCCTTCTCGCGTAAACCGCTGTATTAAAGGAGGTGAGTAAGTAAGCCAGTTAGAAAGCATGATAAAATAGCCCCTTAAATATCCCTTTCTTTTATCGAGCTAGCCTTTTAGTATGATTACCAGGAGTGAAAGAAAGCTACGAAAACTCTGAAGTTAAGGAGAAGAGTGAACCCCTTTTACTACCCGTAAAAATACGAGTACCTGTTGCAAATGAATCAACCCCGCTTGTTTTTTCTGTTGATAGGTTAGATTCTCGGTTGAACGTTAGGAAACCCTACCAAAAATGGAGTCTTTCCCCTATATCCCAGTGCCTCGACTAGTGCTTTTCCTAAGTGGTGGATATTTTTTTTAGGCTTTTAGTCATATGTATTCCCCTCTTTGAGTGTGCTAGTAATAAGCTGGGAAAGTCAAATCCATCAAGCGAGGAAAAACTAGTTTGAAAGTAGTCCTCCTTGAAGTTCCTTTTAATTGAATGTGGTAAGGATAAATAGAAATGCAATCTCTGAATCTCTTACATCCCGCCTAGTACCTTTTTGAATCGAGGGGGCGAAAGCTTAATATCAAGTAGGAGTTCTGGATTGAGGTCCAGTTGGTTGGATAAAGGTTGGAGTTCTAAGGGCATCATCTCGAAAAATTGCCTTTCCTGGAGTTTCTTTTTAAGTCTTTTCTTTCTTCTTCTATATCTGCTTTCTCTCCGCTCCGGGCAAGTCCTAAGCTTTGCCTTTCCCCCCGTCTCCTTACCGCCCTACTCGCAACTTGATTTTGACCATATCCCGTTCGGGGCTCTCTGGTCTAAATGCTCGAAATGAGCGATATTCACTCGGAACCTAGAGATTCAAACAGGCACAGGTCAACCAAAAGCATATTGCCGAGCTAAGGGATTTCTTGCTATTGTCCCCCTACTGAGCCGTGGGGTTTGCTTGGCTATGCCTCGGGAATTGGGCCTCTGGTTTTTGGTAGTACAGGGAACCCAGTTTCTGGGGGGCAACTATGGGAACGAGACTAAGTCCTCTCGAATGAAACCTGGCTTCGACCCGAAGCGATAGGTTTGGTCTACCACAGTAATGAAACCAGCGATGTTTCTGATGCTACTATCGATACTTCCTTCATTGCCCATGTTTGTTACATTGCGTGGGCGATGTTTTCACAGCCAGCAGGGCTTAAAAAATCGATCTAAACTGGGGAAGTGTTTTCGCTGTCAAGCGCCCTAGTCGAACCAGATACGCCGATCCACGCCAGTGGCGAGCTAAGCGAGTGGAAAGCCTACCCATACCAGTATAGCTGCTTGGGCTTCCCTTCCCGCCGAGAACTTGATTTCCAGTTTTCCTAGGCCTACATCCCTTAGTCCACGGATTAGCAAAGCTTGTCCGAAAGATGACTTCCCTTTGATCTGCTCATAGACGCAACAGCTGGGCATGAGATGTTCTCATTCATGGATGAGTATAGCGGCTATAACCAAATCAAGATGAACCCTGTGGATGCGGAAAAGACTGCCTTCTGAACTCCGAAAGGTAACAACTATTACACAGTGATGCCTTTTGGTTTAAAGAAGGAAGGCACTAAGACGGATTTCCTTGCTTCGGGGATTGCTACAATCATGCTAGCTTTTTCCCGGACTTTAGGCCAAGGGTTATTTTCTTCTTTCTTACGCTTGCTTTCCTCAGTGAAGGGTTCATCGGGGGTTTGAGCTCAATAGAGAGACTTGATTTCAGTTGTGCTTTTAGGCAATTTGAATTCCTCTTTAGGTAAGAATGTGTAATTTCCCACATTAACTTCGAAAACTGGGTTTTCCATTGAGTCATAGTCAGTGAAGGCAAAGTGAATCTCCGAAAGCCATAAAGATTCTATTTCCTCTATAGACGAGTGCAGTGAAGAAGCGGAAAGATTCGATGCTACTCCTTCTCCTATAACTGCTACAGGATCTGATTATCCTTTCAAATCAAAGAGCAAGCCCATTTACCTGCCTGGCTTGTAACTACTTACTATGCGGCAGACTTATCAAGCTAAGTACTGGAGTCTAACTTCTAATAGATAATAGAACAACTTGCTTCAGCTTCAGAGTTCTCAATGCTCCAGCTTCCGTAACTAAAGAGACTGACTTCTCCTCGGCTTTCTCTGTCTCAGGTACGGCGTGTCAAATCATAATCTAAATACATATTTCGGGCTTCTGCCTTCAGTCAGGTCCGCATTTGCCTTGCCCGCCTCACCTGAAGTAAACTCTGGATCTCGCTTTGCTTCAGCTAGATGGGATTTAACGAAGACTTTAACTTCCTATTAGACTGCAACTTAGTCAGAAGTAGAAGATGACTGGCTTCTCCTGCTTTCAACTTCAAGAATGGACTTAAGAGCTGCTGTAGGGTCTTTAGTCTTAGGATGCTTTCAGGCTCTGCCTCCTAACTTCCCGGGAAAGACAACTAATTTAGGAATTTCATCACCGGGGAAGAAGGTTTCAGAACCATAATCCTTTAGACTTGATTCCTGAGTGACTCTAGTTTTGATCCTGCTGAGATTTGCTCATCCTAGAGCTGTAAGCGCTAGTCTTCTATACCTTTCCCTGGTTGCTCGGGCTGGGATACGTGCACACTTCGCTTTCTGCTCACCTGGAATGGAATGCTTCGACCCTCTCGCAAGAATTGTTTGGGAGTGCATGATGGAATTCAGTAAAAGCATTCTGGGTTAGAGTCAATCGAGCAATGAGCGAAAAAGGACACAGACACAGGAAGAAATACGGTATAACTGGCTATGTGCCAATCTTTCTTCTTCTAAATGAAATGACCAGTTTGCCACTAGTCTTGGTTCGATCCGAAGGGGAAATTCCACTTCGTCAGATGAGATTTCTTACCTTTACTTATGCCATTAGTTGGAGCAGCTATCAAGCGTTCGTTCTTACCCTCAGTGTACCGACCCTCAAGCGGGATGTCGATGAAGACTAGATCTGAGTGATCCATCTCACTCTATGAGATTTTTAGGTGAGGGGGATGGCCTTCTTCTGGCTGGACTTATGGAGCGGCGATACACAACTAGCAACCCGTTTCGCCAACCTTTGAAGGAGGTCCGATGACCCAACCCCTTCTACCTTTACCAACTACTAGGCTGGGCGGTCCCAAAGACTGACTCCGAATGGCAGGTTTCTCAATGCAAGATGGAACTGATAGGATGGCCTCTATCCATTTACGCGGGTGTGCACTTCACTCAAAAAAAAAAAGAAGTGAATCCGGAAGTGACTTCGCTAGGCTAGCCTTGTTAGTGAAGAATTTGCCCCTAACGCCAGGGGGAGCAGTCCAATCGTTATTCCTTCCTTCAACAAAAGCAGAATGGATACAAACCACCAAAGAACGAAAGTAAGTACCACCACTCCTACTCCAATTAGTAAAGCTAGCGCCTCGAACTAATCACATGCTAACTCCGGCCCATCTTTAATGTTAAAGGACCAAGACCTTACGACAACAGATGCGGATGAACTAGCTTAGCTGCAATCCTTCCCGCTCTAGTTCGACTAGCTTTGACCTTGAACGTGGAAATCTCAGTTGACTGGATATAGTGATTCAGATGGGTCTGCTGATAGGGATGAAAGAAAACCCACCCCCTATTTGAATAAGGCTACACCTTCATACTTGGCGGAGGAGCCATTACGTGGTGTAGTAAGAAAGAAGGAAATCCTTATCCATGATGGAATCTGAGTTTGTAGCCTGCTCAGTTGCAGTGATGGAGGCTATATGGTTAAGGAGATTCTTGCAAAGTTTGGATATTCCGGGACATATATAGAAGATAAAGCCGTTGTGATCTATTCTGATAACACGGCTGCAATAGCTTATGCAAAGGATCTCAAGTTCCGTGGTAGAAAAAATACTTACATAGACACCCGACTTCACTTCATTTGGTTATGAAGTATATCTCCACCTATGAAATGGTTGCTGACCCTTTGACCAAACTCATTTCTAGAGATGCGTTAAAAAGGCATGTTAGGAGTTTGGGATTGCGTAGGATTTGATATTCTTTTTTTAAGTATATGTTGAAAGGTAGCTACGGAATTGCTCCTATTACAAATCCCCGGGTATTCACTCCTCCCTTCTAGTTCTTGGATTCAATGAGAAGGCTCGTGGGTCCTTCAACTGGTATGAAATCACTAATGGGAGGCGGTTATCTGAAACCTTAACATAGTCATATTCAAGTTATCCCAATAGTCAATGAGCAGGAAGAGGTTTAGGAAGTAAATTCAAGCAAGAAAGGAAAGTCCATTGACTTGGCTACGCCACACCAACCCTATTCTTCCCATCGAGAAAGAAGAGTTCACAGCTACCGGCACCGACTCGAACTAAGAAGAGCTACTTAACAACTACCTACTATTGGGCCTCCAACAACGGGGCTAATGCCGACTCCAAGACCTCTTATGCCTACTCTTGCAAATGAAACTTCCCTTCTTCCAAGAGCAAAATCGATGGCACTAGGGATCTATCCTAATTAAAGAAAGAATTGACTGACCTTGCGCCGGTATCATTTAGCGGAACTCCTGTTTACCCTGCGGGTCTGTAACTCCCATATGAGATTGGAACCTCATTCCTTCACCTGTGCTTGGTAGGCACTGTTTGTGGAGCCCTTTGGTAATACCAGAGGTGAGATGCCTTCCTACGGCTCACCATGAAATGGGCCATGTGGGCGAGTCTGGTGGGTTCTCACCGTAAGAGAATGTCGTCTTTTCGTCCTGTGAGTGAGGGCGAATAGAAACTTAAAAAGCAAAGGCCGTGGATAGAGAGTGATAAAGGGGGAATTGTCTTCTTTAAGCCTATTCTAACATTCGAGTTCATTCTCGATAGTCAGATAGTGAAGTTCGAAGGGGAAAGGAAGACTTGAGCAGTGGGTCTCGACTCGGCCAACTGTCTTTATGAAGACTGACTGACGACAAGAAATGACGTAAGTAATAGATAGAATCGTTCAGTACGCTTATATGAACACTTTCATTTCTCGATTGAGAAAGCGCAGGCCCAACTCGCCTGCATCGACAGCAAAGGAAACAGGCAGGGAAATGCCTGTTTTTCTCAATGGCAACTGGCACTTAAACTAGATATCCCTCAGCCAGAGACTCTGGAATGAAATAACTTTTATGATAGTAAGATGGCGTTAGAACGTGGCTAATCTGCTTTCTCCCATTTCTCTCTACTCTATCTATGAAGGCTATGAAGGAATTCGTTCATAGAATGCAATTGCACTACTTTTTGAAAATAACCGTACGGGATATACTCGGCCGAGGAGATTGTACCAAAGGAGACCCGTTTTACCGATCGTTTGATTGGGTGTGTCCTTAGTCGCTCCGGAGAAGCCATACCCTTAGGAAGCTTACCCTACTCATTTTGGAACTCCCTGCGAAGGAAGGAATCGAAGGCTTAGTTAGATAAAATGGTCCCACAAGCGGAAAACACGTTCCAATTCAATCGCTCACGGCAGAGAGAGAAATCAGTATCGAAAGGATAGACGAACCCGGCCGGATGAAACTTGAGATTCATTCTTCTCAAAAGCAGTACCGAAGATAGTAAGAAATCCGGGAAAAACCTTCCAGGGGAAGAATAAAGTACCGGATCAAGTAGGCAATCTTAGGACCATTCTTTTTCTTCATTAGAGCTTTAGACAAACAAGATATGCCTTATTTGCAAGATGGAAGACCTGTTGATATGGTCTTCAATCCGTTAGGAGTACCTTCACGAATGAATGTAGGACAGATATTTGAATGCTCACTTGGGTTAGCGGGAGGTTTGTTAGATGTAGGCATTTCCCCCTATTCAATTACAGATCCTAGGTAATCACTTATAAAACCCATTGAGGATCATCCCCTTTGGGCTCTTCACACCGGTCCGGTAAGATAGCCTCCTGCTTCTTCCCTGCTAAGCCTGGGAAGTATACGGATAGGGCCTTTAGAAAGGCCTAACCATGAACTATACGCAACGGAACAACAGATAGCTACTGAGCTAGTCAAGCCGGCAGCTCTAGGCTGATCATCGTCTTCCTCATTAGTTGCAGTTGAGTGCTTTTCCTTAGATTGACCACCAGGAAGGCAATGCGATCTAATTAGTCTTTAACCGCCTTTTCGAACTGCAAATAGAGAGGAAGCCGCAGGAGGAGAATGAGCAACTAATAAGGTTTAGTTACAATCACTTACAGCGGGAGGCAAAGCAGCCTTTTAAGATGATCGTCTCTTCCTCCATAACGGATTTCTTTCATGGGTAAGTAAGACTTAGTCACAAGTAAAGAAGTCTGATACCTCGGATCTGCCTAAACCCGTATCTGGCTCTGTGGTAACATAGTTAGGAAATGCAGTTGGCTCTGAAAGCCCCTTTTCTTACCCTTTAGATAAGGATTCAATGAATCTTCCTTACCGGGAAGTCTTTGACTAAGTAGCAGCCTAGAATAGATTCTTACCCGGTGATTCAATTACAAATCTTTGCTAACCTTTCTATTGCTATTGTCTTACCATCCCGTCAGCCTAAGAAGGTAGCAAGACGGCTAGCTTGAAGCTAGGGGGTCGGGTAAAAGCTCTGGTCTAGTAGGGACTTACTACGGGGGGATTCACCCTGAAGTCTGTGACTAATGCCTTAGAATCGACTACTTTATCAGCTCAATAGGATCCTATAACAGATCTTTAGGCTCTTTCTTCCTGTCCTGCTGTGATTGAGACGAAAGCCATTTAAGAAGTCTTGGATGCTTCGTTCCATATACCTTTAGCATCTCTTCCCACGTCCTGTGATTCACTTAGAACACCCTTGGATTCCATTCCTCTTGAGGAAAGCAGCTAGTAGTTTTATTTAGAGTTAGAGTTTGTGTTCTAGGATAGGAGCTAAATCATGTCTTTATTTCCTTCCTCTTCGAACCACTGAACTCTCTGTAAGGACTGAGCGTTACAGTTTTAGTAGATAGTTAGTAGTTATGATTTAGTGTGTTTGAAAGGCCCGTCCTTGAATGAGACAGAAGAGAGACTTCAATACGGTCTTACCAGAGTGAATTCGTCTCTTTCTAAACGCCCTTTTCTTCCATTACTGATCGGGGGAACTCACTAATCAATCTGATTGATTAGTTTTGACAATTTCCCCAGCTTTGTAAGATTTGCTAGTTGAAAGCATTGGATGAAATAGAAGCCGTTAAAGAACCCAAGCAAGTTTTCATACATTTCTGTCCTCCTGTGAACCTATGAATGAGAAGTTCGAAATGAAGGAATATTTGTTTGCAAGAAAGTCCGGAGAAATGATTCCTAGTCCCTTATGGGATGGATAAAAACCACCGTAACTCATAACTACAAGGAAGAAGATCATACGTAGTTTGAGAATACAAGCCGTGCTTGCTTGATTCCTCCATCTTACTCTTTACACGCCATTACAGCATCATAAACGGAAAGGATAGTTTCAAGAAGATGCCTCCTAGATGGCTTTCCAAGCCTAAATAGCATATTCAGATCGATGTTGAGAATGATTTATGCTATTGCTGTCAAAGCCCTCCCCGACGCTTCCTATTTATCTTGTTAAAATCCCGGCCTGAGCTGCTAAGAGCGGGAAAGCGCAGAAGTTGCAAGAATTGGCCTAACAGCAAGGAAAACAACCATTGGAAGTAAGTAGGCCGTGAACTTACTATTTCATCTTCGACTTTGTCCCCGGGGATGAAAAAAGACTTAGTGCTTCCTGAAGACAGAGAAGGTACAAAGCATCAAATCATTCTATTTCCCCTCCGTGGGTAATTAGGATTGACAACGAAAGGCTAACTAAGTTAGAAAGCCGGGGATTCCCGTTCCTATTCTCTTCTATAGTTCCGGGGTAAGAGACTATATAAGAAGCGTTACTCCCAACTACGTAGAACACATAAGCTATGCCCGCGTCTTCTCTAAACTCCTATGAACAGCAAATTACCAGATCGGACTAGTTCTCAAAGGCTGACGAACCCTAAGGCAAGGAAAGAACCCGCCCTGATAAGCTGCAATTCGCACTCTCGGAAGACTTAGTGTGTTTTACTGCGAAGGGCATACCTGTGATGGAGTAGAAAACGAGTCAGAAAGCCCTCCCTTTACCTTAATGGATGAGGCATAGGAGGTTGAAAGCAAGAATTCGGACACCATTGGTCACAGAACTCCTCGGACTAAAACCTGTCCTCCACCATACCATGGACTCTACACTACATACTTGATTGACTGGCTTAGTAGACCGACACCTATGTGCTAATTATTTGATTGGTAATGGTATGTTTTGTACGTGGAGTGGATACCACGAGGTTTAGTAATAGATATGGAACAACAGACTTTAAGTCTTGAACGTTCTATTCTACGAGGACCGATCTATCTTCTGCTCTGTAGGTACATGTTAGGGTTCAAGTTTTTTCATTTCAAAAGGGTGTTTGTTTATTAGCGGCATTGGCTTGCGCAAAATTTTCTCATTATAAAATCTTCTTCAATGTCTGAAGTTGCAATTGTACTTTTTTTTTCTCTGGCTACTGATTGATACATAAATACCTTTTCCAAAGCCACCCGCACCGCACGCCGCGAGCTGTGGGTTGCCCTGTTTTGGCTTACTAAGTCACGTGTAAGGCTTGCATATTGGAGACTCTTATCAGTCAGTACAAAGCCAGCCAGGCAGAATAAGAAGGATTCTCTTCGAGGTGTCCATCCGTGCCAATAAAAAACGGTGGTGGACAAGGAGAAAGGCCAGCTTACTTACTACATCAATAATCTTTCTTTCACCCCCTTTCCACCGAACCGAGGGCTTAGCTCCGCTCAAGATCAAGATAAGAAGAAGGCTTAGGAGGAACTTCTGGCACCAGAAACAAGGGGAAAGGAAAAAGAGAAAAGAATAGCTATTATTAAAACTATGTGATAGTTTTAATAAGGCTGCTAAGGTAATGCCCGACTCTACTTCAAGCAAACGGCGAACTAGTGGGTGGAGACTATTAGGGAAGGGCCGGAGCACCCAACCAGCGGGTTGGATACGCATTCATTCCATTTATTCTGGCGGATTACATCTTATTATAAATAAAGGAGCTTTCTTTTTAGCTTTGACTCGGAAGAGGTCGAGATCTCCACCAACCAAGAAAATAGGGGAGTGCATAAAAAGCACCTCATTCATTGATGGGAGAGTCCCCACCGGTCAGCGATTTGGTTTTATGCATTACACAAGGTGGCACGGACGAGTACTAATTTCATTGGGTACGCAAAGGCCTAACTCAGCTAAGCTAATAAATGCTGCATAAGAGAGTGGGAGGCCGGCCCCCGCCCGGAGGTGCACACCCTTTTAGGAACATATGCAAAGGGGTTAAGAGAGAAGTCAATGGAGAACTACCAAATCCAATGACTTTGATTTGTTCGTACCATTCTGTCATCGATCACTGCTGGGTCGGTTGGTGAGTCACCCCAAAGCATCGAGAAAGGTCAAGCATATATATTTTATGAAATGATCTGCGGTCTCATTTATGCTATGCCCTGCATCGTGCTCGTGTGTGTTTATTGAGCTTTCTTCACTTCAGCGCCATGCGCTTCGCTTTATAGAAATAGAAGAGAGAGACCGTTGTTTTGAGAGTGAAAAGCAAGCGCAAGCGATAGAAAGGATAGTACCTCGCGCGTTCGCGCGAAACTACTAGAAAATAGTGAGATCATTAGTGAAAGAAGGACCAACGATGATCCTATCCTAAAGGATAAGGAGGAGTCAGTCTTCTTTGAAGATCGAGGAAAGGCGTTTTGGACAATTATGCAATTCGGAAGAAGTCTAGAGGGAAAGCCTGTTACGAGTAAGTGGAGAGGAAAGATCTCCAGAGATTCTTATCTCATTCCAGTGGCTCGACCAGTAACCAATGGTGAAAACTGAAAAATCAATGGTTTCCCGGTAGAACCCCATTTCGCCCAAGTTATTGCGAAAGCGGAAAAAAGAAGCGGTTTTTCGCACAGCTTGCTCATAGTGCAGGTCCCACTTGTATATTGTATTTGGCCGAAGAAGCATCGGACAGGTTGGAGTTCTTTACTTTTTGGGACTCCATGGACCAAGATCTGCTTTCATTATATGGGCAATATCGATCTACTAAAGTAGATCATATGGATATAGAAAAAGCTTCTGATTTGGATGAATTGGAAACATCTCTTTTCCATTTTTATTTACGTAGTTCATATCTTTGTTTCGTGTGTTCCCGGGAGGGATTTGATCTCTTCAATCTCGGGATACCACCTAAATAACAAAAGCCAGAGAGTCAAAAAAAATGGGTAGGGAAGAAAGAGTCTGAGGTCGGGTCGGACGACATACATCTTGGTTGGTTCCACCACCACTAGAGATTGGACATATATAGAATTCTTTCTAATAAAGAATTCTAAATAGCTGCAAGACCAAAACAGGGTGCAAAAAACCGAAAGCCCTTCTCTTCTTTTAAGTTCCTCCCAGATACATGGCTTACATACCCGGCTTAACATTCTTGGAAAACAATCGAATCGAGGGTCCGGAGGAGAATTGGCCATTCAATCTTGTAAACTCATTGAGACCGCAATTGGAAAAAGAGATACGAACGGAGAGGAATAACCAATCGATGAAAGAACATGAAACCATTCAGTTTCAATAGAGGTACGAGAAACGGTTGGGGGAAATGAAGTAGGTGAAGTGGTTGGATTTTGCGAGCTGTTCCAACCACTGCTGGATGTGATTCCAAGAGCCAAACGAGAATGAATACCACACAGAAGAGTAAAGACCAGGCTCCCTAATGGAATGTTTAACCGATCCATTCCGGATCGACCGAATTGGTACGGAAGTTGTAACATGGGAAAACCACAGAAAACACAACTTATTTGAATAAACCGGTGACCTACCAATTGTAGAAGTAGGATCTTTGGCAAGCAATAAGCACTTAAATAATACAATTCGAGTGTACCATCTTCTTTCTCATTTCGAGGAAAGGGTGCGGGAGGAAAAGAAAACAACGGAGGGATCCGAATCGGACCTAAATGGGAATGACATGAAAAGTCTTTTTCAAAACCAAGTATTAAGGGCGTTACGACGATATACGAGAGGAATGGAGAAAAACTCGTGATTGGTGTGGACTTTTTATTATATAGAAAAAGAAAGAGTCGTCTCATTTCCTTACATTAGCTATGGCAGATAAATATTAGTAAATATCTTTTTTTTTCACTTCAAAGAGTAGACTTATCAAGAGCATTTCGTCGGAAAACATCCTGTCTTCTTGCTTTCGAATAGCCCACGATAGGCGTAAAGGCATGATTAGTTCCACTTCACAGCACTGACCATAGTAAACCCCTTCTCGTTGTACCGAATACTCTATTCCCAGAGACTCTTTATCTATAGTAGACACGCTACGATCTTTCTTTTCTTAAGAAATTAGGGCTTTGTTTTGTTCCCCTTTCAAATTCAAACACCGTCTGCATCCACCGGAATAATAAATTTAGGAAAGGTCAACAGGATCGTAACGTTCGCTTTCTCCAGCCTGGTTTGACCCACTTCCTTAGCTACCGAGCTCCCAATCAACCCCATTGAACTGACTGACTTGCTTAACGCGTCTGTCTGGAAAGCCAAAGACAAACATAGGTGCTTCCTATACCGAGCATTCATGAGTGCATATTGAGAGAGATGGTGGCATATTGATATATCCTCCTCAATGCTATACTGCGCGCTTATCACTCTGTATTGCACGGCTTGCATTAGGTGATCTCTTTGACGGAACGGATAAAGGTATCTCCTTAGTTACGGACAGTTAGACCTCATCTACTGCGCCCCCCGGCTCTCGAATAGAAGTATGAGAGAAAGCAGCTCGTAAGCGGCTTCCTTTTTCTGTTCCACCACTACAGAAGGTACTTGTCCTTGTCAGAGACTAGTACCTTCTAATCTTTGGAAAAGGTAGAACGGGTTCTTTCGGACAGAGTCTTACGATAGGTTTCCTTGAACGCTATTCCCTTTATACCTTGAATGGACTGTTTATAGAAGCGGAAATGCCGTTCGTTTAAGATGATTGATTGCTTTGCTCTCTAGGGCCAAGCCCAAAGTTCTTCTTTGGCATGGTACAAAACAAGTGATCTTGGTGCCTGCCATAGTGCCATTACGCGTTTATACTATAAAAAGTGGATTGGGTCTCGGCTAAGCCGATTTGGTGATCGGTGGATGAAGGATGAATGGTTCAGCCCGGCTCAAGCTAGTGAAAAGACCTACATATAATCTGGAATAGAAATCCGTGGATGTAGGGTCAGCTCCAAGATGGGCTGTTCCTGGTTCCCTTGGGAACAAAATGAAACTATTGCTTTAGTAGAACGCCATAAAAAGAAGGTAGCATCTTCTTGTCACAATGTAATTCCTCAATTATGAATGATCTGCAAATGATCAGTCCTTTCTCGGGTCTCATAAATAATGGATCGACAACAATAGTCGATTACACTTAGAAAAAGTGGAAATCTATTTCCTTACGGGTTGAGCCGATCCCCGAAGAAAGGTCAATCTACCTACTATCTATCCCTGGGGCGGAGTATTCACTATTCATCTTTGACCTAGTCACGTAGGATCAGGATAAACTAAAGAGCTAGCCTGCCATGCACCCTTGCTTCACGCCAGTAATTCACTATCTTCTGAAGGACCTATTTCTGATTTAAAGACGAGAGATTTCGAACCTGAAGACGTAGAGCCGTCTATCTACTTTCCCTTATGGTAGAGCCAAGTCCCTATGGAGACTACCGGTCCTGTTCGGTGGGGGTTTTTTCACAGGCCCTTTCCAATTTCGAATTACTAAAAAGTACGTCCGCCCAATCACATAAATCATCTGCCCGCCTCCTGAGCGGATTAGCGGATGGAGCATACCGGTTCATGCCATCAATCCTCCTTTGCTTTTTCTACTGATGAAATTCTCTTAGAAATGGAAGATTTATCTTGCCCATATGTACTTTCTTTGATCTTCTTTCTTGTCGGATTCTCTGGGGGATAAAGAAAAAGTATATACCCCAGACTCGCGATTCGGGGATTTCCCTGGCTAGGATGCTAAAGATTGGATGCTTCCTCTTTTAAGGAAGGTGCCTAGCCTCGCTAAAGGACATGCTACCACCCCCTTCTCTTCACCCGATACAAGCAAAGTCAAGCAGGAAAGTCAGAAGGTGACAAAGCAAGAGGACAAGAGGCATAACAAGCGAGGGCATAGGTAGATAGATACTCTAATTGGGACAGCGATTGAGTGAAGATGAAAAAGGTCGAATTATACTTAGACTTTCATGAGAAAAGAAGGACTGGTGGGGATCTCACGGGTTAAGCAAACTCCCACGGGAAATAGACAAAAGTCTCAAGGTAGTTCGGTTCGTTAGGAAAGACGGCTAGAGTGTAGAGTGCCCCGTCTGGTACTGAGGACTTCTTTCTCTTCTTTCCCCGAGGATTCTATTAAAGGAACTTAGCCCCTGACAAAGGTAACTTAATTACGTATTCTTTTTTTAACCCGATCTGCTAACATTGATGACAGCCCAGTGGAGGGAACTTTCACGAGCAATCAAACTTTATATATTAACCGCTCCCAGCCCTAATAAGGGGAAGGAAGAAACCCTCAAACTCCAACAAAGCTATGGGATGAATCCTCCTTTCTTGAAATAGTCGGTGGCAGGTGCAGCTTTCTTCTTGTCTTCAAAGTAATAATGATTCCAAGAGGGCTAGCCTGCGTTCCAACCGATCCGCCTCCATCCTCCACTCCGTCCTTCGTTCTCCCTTAGAATCAATAGGAATACATTCTGTCTTTTTCCTATCTTCTCTCTTCAATTACCGAGACCCGTACATACAAAGGTCTAGGTAGCTCATCTCCTTCTAAGAAGTCAGATCTCCTTCCTATATTCTAAAAAGAAGAAGAGCCTTTCTTAACTCTGGAATTGTAAGGCATTTAGGAGCGCTGTTTTACTAGAAATATCGTATGAGATATAAACTTTACTTCACCGAAAGGGCAGGTCTTTCTTTTTATTGCTGATCTTATCAAGTACAGGATTTGCTTCTATAAGCCACCGCCCAATAGAGCTTAGCCATGTGTGGATCGAAATGGTCTCGCGAAGCCGGTCACCGGTAGGTCTAAGAACGGATTTCAAGCTTGATAAGCTGCAAACCAAACCAGACAATCCATTCCTTCAGTAGGTGGATCCTGAAATCTTATTTGGGAGCAAGGGAGGTGAAGTGATCCCTAATTCCCTATCACTAGAGAAAATAGGAATCGAATTTCACTAAATGAAGGATCCGAAGGTAAAAGAAAAGTATAAATTACCAAAAAGCCCCGATCTAGCCCTGATCTAAGGTGAAAAGCGAGTCGATCTGGTATCCAATATCAAATGGAAGTCGTATCACCCTTGACATAACAGGGATAGGAAGTAAGAAAGTCAATCGAAAATAGGAATCCACTTTACTAATAGAAGAAGAGAGGTTTTTTCCACTACTAGAATAGTGTCTTTCGCTCATAGAGCTGAAGCGTAGGAACCCTTCTTTTGAGTTGCTGTAGCTGCTCTTTGCTCCTCTTCGACTTTATTGAGCCCTTACACCCGTTTCTTCTGCCGATACTCTTACCGCGGCGCGGAGAAAGCCTTTAATGAGTGGCCATTCTCTCCTCTCCAACTCAGTCGAGTTTCTTTAACCTCTTATAGGAGTAGAAGTTGGGAAGCCAGGTTGAAGCATCAGATTCTCGAAGAGCATCAAGAACTGAACTATCTTCATGCTCCTCTCTTTTTGAACTCTCTGCTGATGAAAGAAAAGGAAGAAGAATAAGAGCTTTTCACTCTCCTAAATCGAACTCTTTTCAGGTACGTAGTCGCTAATGCGAAGCTTTTGGGAAGAAGTCGTAGCAAATTTGAAGCTCTTTCTTTGGCCTTCCTTCTCCTCCTTGATTTCACCATTCCAATAAGTGCCACGACCGGTTGGTGATCGAATTCCTTCTAGTCACCAAGGAGCATTTCCACTGCTTTCTTAGTAGGCTGTAGCTTTTTCATCATTCATTATTCCCGAGGAAGGAGTTTAAGTCCATAAAAAGGTTATACGGTCTGGAAGACCAGTGCGTAAGGTGCCCAAAAGTCGAATTTATTGATCTGACCATGGACCCCAAGTCCCCTATTGCAGAGGATCTTGGCGGGTAAGGCGGTTGGTTACTCCGTTTTCAAAGTCAAAAGATAGTTGCAGATCAGATCAGCTAAAGCTATCTGTCTCAAGTCTATCGCTTAGTGGCCGAGGAAAGAGAAGCCCCGGTCTAGCACATCTCATTCAGCTTTCAAGTTCGCCCTTCCTGATGAAGCAAGCCAAGTCGAGAAAAGAGCAGCTAAGGGTTTGCAACTAATATAATAGGGCCACCAGATCCCGGGTATACAATAGTTGCATCTCGGCGGTAAGACCGTTACAAATAAGGGTGAGCCAAGCAGTCTACGATCCTAGGGACCTTCGCTCGACCTATCTCTTCACAGCACTTACGCTAAATATGGTAATAAGATGTTCTTTCGTAAGGGGATGATCACCCAGAAAAGGACTTAGCAGCCCTAGCACGGCTCTCGAAAGAGGAAGATTCGACTATTTCCCAACAATTTGATAAAAGAAGGTCTCTCAAGTGTCCCGGTGAATGCAACATTCGTGGACAAGTTCCCTTAGTCGGTGCTGCTTGAGTCGTTCTTGCCTCTTTTGCACCTTCTTTCAGAGACCGGACCGATTAGCACAAGAACGCCACCACAGGTTCAGGATTCCTTCCAAACCTCCTATTTCAATCCCCAACGACACAAAGGAACCTACGGGCGGGGCATTTTCGGGGAATTGCCCTATTTAGTAATGGGAAGCGGGTCAAATAGTTAGGGCAAGAGCAGGAAGCAAAGAGTAAGCTAAGAATACTGGAAGAAGATGCTAGTTCAGCCAAAAGCCTAGTTCTACCAGAACAGTAGGGCAAGCAGTAGAGGATGCGTAGTAGCCTTCAAAGAGGATCGCCTGCCTATTCCTTGGATTGAACGGAAGCCCTCTTTCCCTCTCCTCCTCTTATCACTCCTTCCTCCAACAAGCTCTTGAAAGTCTTTGAGCTAAGCCTTCCCTTACTTCTTTCCGGCTTTTCTAAGTAATGGTAAGCTAGCCTGGAGAGGCTACCTTTCGAATAAATTAGGCAGAGACAGGATTCGAACCTGCAAAATTCAGGTTATGAGCCTGATGAGTTAGCCATTTCTCTACCCCGCTTCTTCCCCGTTTCCTTCTCTTTCTTGAAACTGAAAACATATAGATTAGCAAGACCACACTGAACACCAACAGAATCTCAAAAAAGAAAAAGTGGAATTGGAATAGTAAATCAGATCAAGTAATTTAAACGCGTGATCAAGTCGGATAGCATTTCTCTACGCGTTGATCCGACCAACCTTTCTTATGTTATTTCTAGTTTGCTCGAGTTCGAGAACCGAATCCGGGAGCGGAAACATGAATGTTATTCGCTCTTTCAACGAGTGCTTTCGCAACATCCTGCCTTGGCATAAAATGCCGCCTATAACCCCGAGGAGGCTTGCAAAGACTTTTTTTCTTCAAATCGAGAGGAATTGGACAGCACAAAAAAAGAATTGACCCCAGACCGATTTTTTGGCGCAGTTGCAAAAGATATCCGGAAACATGGCCCGGCAGTTTGGCTGACTGCATTTGAAAAGTTGGAATAGACTGAATGCATGCTTTGGCTAAGGTGATCCGTCCTGCAAGCGGCAGTTGATTTGCCTTCCAGCCTGACAGTTTGGATCGAATCAAATCCAAAAGACTCTTATACGTCTCCTTGTTTATCCTGCCGTGGATTAACGGTGACCCGAGGTACTTATTCTGATAGTTGTACTCTCCCTAGATTGAGAAGAGGGAAAATCTGGTAAGTTAGCAGCAAATCCTTCTCCTTCAATTCCTATGCCGGACGTAACTAGGACAGGGATGCATCTATGTGTATTACTATCTCGATTAGCTGATTTCACTTCTTACCTTCCAAAATTCTTATGCCAGCTTCACTGATAGACCAGTGTTGGTTAATCCACTGGTGCCATCATGAAGTCGTGCCCACTCAGACCACCGAGGATCCAAGGTGACCACTGTCTTATCGTCCAAGACGTACGAAGGACAAGTCTGAAGTGACCAAGCCACCCCCATATCGTAGACCTTAGCAAGAATATAGATATTACTCTCAAAGTCTTGGCGCTTCCAGGAAGTAGCACATATAGGAGCATCAAAGAATTGATCGAGGGAAGGGTCTGGATTAGAACTGATGGTATGGTACCAGGACAGCCAAGTGAACCATTGTCTCATCCATTGATAGACAACGTTTCTTTCAAGAATCTCCCGCTCCCCATCAAAGACCAACTGTTCAGGGAAGAGTCGGACCTCCTTAGGTTTTAACTCCTTAAGGAGATAGAAAACTTTTCTTCCCTTCAGGTAGGGATTGAAGGGCTTACCCCGTCCTATCCACCACTCGAAACTTAGCCTTTAACCAAATCGCCTTCAGCCGTAAGACTGTAGACGACTTAGTGTGGTTAAGTTCACCAAGAAGCCTATAACCAATACCATACAATCCACATAGAGTGGAAAAACCTCTTTCTTTCTTTTATGTATCTTATAGAGATGACGAAGGGAATACACTCCATGTATTGTATGGGAATTAGCCAGGTTTCAAATAGAAACTGGGGATAAATCCACTGAACAATTCTTAGACCTAAACTTCTTAGCAAACTAAGCGCCATCCACATCTGACACTAAAGACTTAGGAAGTGATATAGTCACACCTAAATCCTTAAGTGTAGATAGGTAGACTTCTGCGACCTTTGAGTCGGCGATACAAATATCGTCGCCAAGGATAGCATACTTATAAAAGCGCTTCCCCGGATATATCTTATCCGCACACCACCAAATGGTGGGACAGCGTAAAGAGCGGCCAAGAAGCGAGATATCCAAGAGGTTGCCCTGATCCTTGGGCTGATAGTAAAGTAATTCGCTCTTGAATGACAGGTCTACTCTCGGATACAAAGGTTCTCAACGCCGAAAGTCTTATGGTCCAATGGTCCGCAAGAGAGAATCACTCTCTCCTAAGGAGCTAGGCACTAGATGACTTCGTGTCTGCGAGGACCCGAAGATCCATATTTGCAAACTCGACCACCCAATCATACACACGAAACATAAGACCAAACCTAAAAGTAGATAAATCCACTTTAGGAGAGTGCCATGTTTGGATGTATATGGGAGGGTCGATGAAATCATCCAAGTTACGATCGGGAGTTCTCTATATAAGGATTAGCACTACTAAACCTGGTTAATCTATTCCCAAACCGGGGAATTCCCTTACTATTCCCAGGAATTCTATTACTTTTTACTATTCCCTAGATCCAGTCGGAACTCTTACGGACAAAATGCCTGGTAAAGGAACTTTGAGGTTTTGTTACGGTTCTGTAAAGAAGTGGACTCACTGTAAAGATGGAAGACCCTTAGGTCAGTCCTTTTAGTCGTCCCCTTTCCGTTATCAATTCCTAATTCCTATGCCCTCCTGGCTCTAACCCTAGATGATACGGGAGTAAGGCAGAAAGCAAGAAAGAAGTCATCTTTCCTTCCCCGGTCTGACCCTAAAGGCTCCGCTCTAGGCTGATAATCCTATTCCCCAATGGTTTACTTTAGTGCTAACTTCGATCTCAAGAGTTTGAAACAGCCGATGATGGCATCAAATTCAGAGGAAGTTCAAGGGAGGCCTGCCAATAGCAGAAAAAAAGGCAGCCTCTCCAGAGTGAGCGCCATTGAAGGACTGGAAGCAAGCTTCACACCTTCCACAACGGCAACTACACCGTCGACTCCACAAGAACTCCAAGAAAACTCGTTCTTCTCTCACACAGCACTCCTCCCTCCGATCTTGTCCCATCTCGGCTTCCACGAGCTAGCCACGGCGGCTCCTTCACTCTCTGACTCCGCGGCCTCCGCTGCCTCTGCCTGGCTCTGTAGTAAGTTCCCTGAAACGATCTTCGCTCCATCAGATGCCTCCCTCCGCACCTGCTTCTCTTTCTCTTTCCCTAACCTCCTTCGTGAGCACATTGTTCCTGGTCTCTTCACAATTGATTATATGCGGAGACTTTCTTTTGGTACCAAGATCGAGACCTTGAGTCCAGGCCGTTGCATCACCGTCACCTCTGATTCGGTCAATAGAAAGACCAGCACAACTGCTAGTGCTAAGGTCTTTTTCGGAGGGGCGGAGATCACGCAACCTGATCTCTTCAACAACGGCATGGTGGTTATTCATGGCCTTCAAGGTTTCATCGCTCCGTTTTCTTGCGACGTGGAGAGGATGACCTCGCTCTCGTTCCCGTTCCATCCAGATCATCGTTCTGGTCAACATATTAATACTTCCGGCTCGGTGCAGCCTGCTATCATGCGCCTGATGCTCAGAGATGCCATGCTCCGTAACAATGGCTTCAGCATCCTAGCCCTCCCTAGAAAGGTGAAGTACGCCGAGCTTGTGACTCTTAACAATATGACGGTCTTCGCCGTTGACGACCTTTCGATCTTCTCCGGTTCTCACTCTTATATCAGCAACGTCAGGTTCCACATTGTGCCAAACCAAACCATTTCTTGTGGATCGCGGATCTGGAGAAGCTTCCGGCGGGGACTGTTCTGCCGACATTGGAACGAGGCCAACCGCTGCTTATCATAACCTCCGGTGCCGATGAGGATTAAGGTGCCGGACGTCATCCGCAACGTCAAGATCGTGGTGTTCTTGTTTGTATACTATTCTCATCATTCACGTTCTGATCTTTCTTATCTTGATCTAACGGCCGGCCAAAGAGAGAGCGACTGGTAGGGAAAATGATTAGATATAGAGTGGAAGGCAGAACGAATCCAAAGGCTAATCTGACACTCTAATAATCCCAGGAGAGTAAGGATCCTCTAGCCTGAGTCTCAAACCAAACTCCGGTAAGGGGAAGTAGCGAGATTCCGATTCCTTCGTGGGGAATCAACGAAGCTTACTGCCCAACCTGCGCTCCAGCAGCTTGAGTACTTAGTTAACGCCCGCCCCAGCCCTGTCAATCATTGGATTGGGTAAAAAGTCCCCTTCTTTCTTTGAGTCCCAACCGGTTCGCCTGTACTTTGATAATGGCGTGTGGGCGGGATGCCTATTTATATGTATATATGTAAATGTTAGGATCATAAGAATCCAAGGGGCCTTCTCCTAGCGCTTTTTCTTACTATTACTACCGAAAACATTCGTTCTTCCGGAGTGACTACTGACTTCTGTCTTTAGCTTTATAAGGGGCCAATGCTTGATCAATAATGAGTGAACGGGCCGTATCAGACGGAGTAGGATCTGTCGTCCTCCACCTATAGCACCCAACAGCGACGTTGCTCAGTCACAATACGCAGGGGCAGCCCCTCTGAATGCATTGATAGATACATCCGCTGAGCCAGGTACGAAAAGTTTTACCTGTTGTGACGAGTTGATCGCCGACGAATCCTGAAATGAATCTAAATGGGCGGGGTTTCGGACACAAAAAAGGACCCATTTTGGAAAGTAAATAGAATACGTAGTTTCGAGAAAAGGTCCTTTGTGAATCCTCGGAAAAAGGCGACGTGAAAACGTTCGAAAAAGCACCAAGATCTTGAATGCATTGCGTCATCGATTTCTCTTTTTGTCTCCCCTGAGGCGTCGGCTGTGGTCGTTTCCGCTGCGTATGGATTTATGGAGAACTCTTCCTATGGCGACGGAGTCAAGATATGAAGCCTGTGAATTAGGGCTTGGGGCACCTTTTTCTATTGTGGGCCACCCCTTCCAAGGTTCTCTTCTGGAGCAGCTTTCTTCAGCGCCCATCCTGATTAAAGGATTTCTCCACATTGGGCAGCCACTCACGACAAACTATCCTTGTCTCAGGGCTTGGAGCCTCTCTTGGGCCCCGTTGGGGAGTCCGGTGACAGTCTCTTCCTTATTACTAATCTCTTATGCCTCTAGTCCTTGCTTAGATTCTCTATCATTTGATAATTTATCCAATATATCTCTTAGTCAATCTATTCAAACCACCTCGTCAAACGAGTGTCATGCAAGGCTTGCCGGTATCTGATTATTAGAGTCCTGACCTTCCTATAGTAAACTTCTCTGGAGCTGCTTCCGTCTTTCTTTTTGCCATATTGATAGGTCGTCTCCGTCTCCTTCCCTTAGAGGAAAGGCCCTTGGATCTCCAACTAGAATCTATGATTCATCCGTGGCTCTCCTTGTTAACCTGCAAAAACCCCCAAGCCATGGTATTCAATCTGTTTTGTAATAGATTGCTAGACCTATTGCAAGAGCTCTTAGACCCTTTATTGAACATCGCGAAAGTCTCTTCCCCCCCTAATATTTTCAACGCTCTGGTAGTTAAGGGTCAAGATACTGTCAGTAAACTTAATTAATGTGACTTGTGAAGTACAGCATAATAGAGTTCGGGCTGTAGCTATGAGTGCTACAGATGGTCTAATGAGAGGAATGGAAGTGATTGACACGGGAGCTCCTTCCAGTCGCCTCCTCTGGATTTGATCCATAAATTCCTTCATTTCATTGAGGGTGGAATTAGTTACGAGGCAATCTTCCACATGAATCCGTGTCCTCTATAGCCTTCCCGGCCCGGACCAAGTAGCCTATGAAGCATCAAATTAAGTACTCAAGTAAAAGTACTTGTCCTCCCCAACAGCTGAAATCAACCCAAGCAGCATACCCGTTTAAGCATAGTCGCTCATTGTTGGTTTCGAGTGTTTATGTGCCAATTTCAGGTGAGGTAATGCTAATTGATCCTCCGTAGTTGATAAACAGAGCCTGTTACTCATAAGTCAAAATCAAACTATGCCCATTCAAAAATGATTTCAATGCTGATTTAGGGCCGGCCAAACGAATGAGACTTGTTCACCAACGAAAAGAAAATAGAGAGTGCTAACCCGAAGCACCGTCCCCATACTATCTATCATATATCCAATTGACGACTTTCCTGCTACTCCTAGTAGGAGAAGGACAAAGAACAGAGGAAAGAGACATAGGATAGACGAAAGATTGAGAGAAAGAGTATAATCCATTTTGAACCCCTCGCAACAAGTTCAGTTTGAAACCGAGTAAGCCCATCTCCTTCTGTCAGTCATCCAACGCTACTCTCTTGATTTAGGAAGTTCTCCTACCTACGTTCATGAATCCAATATGGAAGTCAAAGAAACCTGGGCTTTTTCAATCTTCACTCAAGGGAACCTAACAACAAGAGAACTAATCTGTGATCTACGCCGTCTCCTGCCTGTGGTTTCTTCTCGTCATTCGGCAATGAGGACGGGCATACCTCCTGTTAGCTCTAGAACTACCCTTGACCACGTCCCCTCTCTTTTGACTCGCTAAGGGATAAAGGGGTATCCATCAAGGATGTCAACCTTGCTTTGGTCTCTGACCTGGAATCGTCCACTTTTCTATTTGATCTCCTCCCGGCTAACCCGCATCGTTTCAAGGGACTTCGTTCCTCTTCGATTCACAAGGATTCAATCTGCCCTCTCTTTGAAAAGAACAGGTAAACTCCCAGTGTACTTCTTAGAATGAATGCCTCCGGGGCACTGGAAGGGGACAAGGTCCTGGCTTGATTGATTCGTCATTACCTGTCGCAATCTTATCCGTCTTATGGCTTTTCAAGGTCTTCTTAGCGTCATCAGAACAAAGACGAGTTCTTTCCGAGGTCCTATGCTACGTACCGTACCGATCTCGGTGACTCAATTTCCATTCCTAGGGCAGCTGCCCTGTTCTATCTCTTTTCTAGGTCTTGCGGCAGGTAAACAACGACTTTAGATTCTGCTGTGGGGGTTGAGGGCCTTTCGGTCTACTTCTCGTTTCTACGCGCACCAGTTTTCGTTCACTTTGTTTTCTCTTCGATTCTGGTTCGGAAAAGCATGGATTTCGGGTTTCAATCAAGAGCATCCGCCACCCCTTCCTTTTAGATGAAGGGAGTTTTCCCCAAGCGTCTTCCTTGCCAATTAGTCACTATGGTCGCTACTCTATGAGAGAATGTGGGTGCGAACTCATCCCCTAATCTCCTTTGATCCCAGATTCCATTCTATTTCCGAAAGCGGTACAAGGAAAATCAATCTCTCAGCCAGTCACAGGTAGCCGGTAGGGAGCAAGTCTTCTAATCGAGATTCCTAGTCTTATTCTGTATTTATGACATCTTATGTATTAGAAAGGTCTGGGCTAGACTAAGAAGGAAGGGAGTGAACCCGCAGTCAAGTATGGCAAATGCTGACTTTCCAAGTAAAGAACTTCTCGATAGGAAGAGATAGAGATTATGTTTAATTACAAAGAATTACATTTTTTTAATCTTACAGGAAATGAAAAGAACGAATAACATTTAAACCAAGGTCAAACTCAGAACTGAAAGACAACAGAACAGAGATTTTCATCATTCCTAGCACTATAAATCACTCTATCTCTATATCGCTTTAAAGCAAGGTAGGCATGAAGTTCCCTTCGCTTGGTATCCGCGTAGCATTTCATACGAGTCTGAGCATTCTGTAAATTACGCTTAAGGAGAGAAAGTATTGCATCTCGATCTCTTAACAGTTGCTCCAATTCTGAAGGGACCCCATCGTCCGGATGAAACTTAAGAAGAACAGGGGGGTCACGACCATACACAGCTCTGAATGGAGTCATACCAATGGAAGTCTGGAAGGACGAGTTGTAACAATACTCAGCCCAAGGCAAGTAGGAAACCCATAAACGCGGAGTCTCATGAACGAAGCAACGTAGGTACAGCTCCAAACATTTATTTAAAGCCTCCGTTTGCGGGTGGTACGACGAGCTCATATTCAAAGTAGTACGTACCATGAAGCTTACATAAATGTTTCCAAAAAGCACTTGTGAAAGCTTTATCACGATCAGAAACAATAGCCCGCCATGGAGTTTCACTATAGTGGAAACAAAAGTCTCAGCAACTTGGGAACTCGTGTAATTAGCTCGATGGGGTGCAAAATGGCCGTATTTTGACAAATGGTCAACCACAACTATTATAACCGTGAAGCCGCGCGATGGTGGATGTCCCGTAATAAAGTCCATTGCAACGTCCTCCCATATCTGAGAAGGAAGAGGTAGGGGGCACAATAACCCAGCAGGGTGCAGTTGAGAGGACTTGGCGCGCTGACAAACCATACAAGACTGAATAAACCGTTGAATATCCTGACGCATGCCTTTCCAATAGAACTGAGCCGCTATGCGATGGAAGGTGCGTAAGACGCCAGCATGACCACCAACCGGAGTGGTGTGAAATTCGCGAATAACGGTTTGAAGTAACTCTGGATTGTCCTCAGACAAAACTAGCCGGTCATGGTAAAATAACAACCCCTGTTTTATCGAAAACCCCTCCGAGGCCCCAGGATCTTGAGAAAGGCGTTCACGGAACAGCTGCAACGGAACAGAAGAGCGAACGGCGGCATAAATGTTATCCACGAAGGTAAAATGGGAGACAGTCAGTGCCATGTAACAAACCCGTGATAAAGCATCGGCAGCTTGATTCGTTTTACCGGCTTTGTATTCGATGGAATAGTGAAATCCCATGAGCTTCGGTAGCCTGTTCTGGCCTTTGAATAACTTGCTCGGAAAGGTGCTTTAAACTTTTGTGATCTGTACGAATGATAAAAAAATGTCCAAGCAAGTAGTGTCTGAATTTGGCAACGGCTTCAGAGATAGCGTGGAGTTCCCGAACATAAGCTGACTTCGATTGCATTCGTGGCGAGAGCTTCTTCGAAAATAGGCGATTGGATGGCCGTCTTGACTGAGGACTGCGCCGATGCCACACCCTGATGCATCAGTCTCGACAACAAACGGTTTCTGAAAGTCGGGTAAAGCAAGAACGGGCGCCCGAGTCATAGCCAGCTTCAATGCGTCAAAAGAATGTTGGGCCGCATCAGTCCAAGAAAACTTGTCCTTCTGTAATTCGTGAGTGGGCCTGCAAGTTGAGCATAGCCTAGTATGAAAGGCCGGTAATAACCGGTGAGGCCAAAAAATCCCCTAAGTTGAGTTCTAGTAGTTGGAGTAGGCCAAGCCAAAACAGTTGCCACCTTTTGTTTTGTTGGTCCATTTCAACACCAGAACCGGACACGACATGGCCCAAAGACTCTATCTTGGTCTGTCCAAAGCAAAGGAGTACTTAGAAGGTTTGGCATAGAGAGAATGGGCCTGTAGACGATCCAAAACGAGGGACAAGTGATCCAAATGCAGTGGCCAAGACTTGCTAAACACTAATATATCATCGAAAAATATCAAGACGCACTTTCGGAGCAAATCTCGGAAAACCGAATTCATCAACGATTGAAATGTGGCCGGGGCATTGGTAAGCCCTTAGGAGTGTCAAGGACCTGCCGATAACGAGTTAGGATGGCACGTAAATCAGAGGGTGTAGACTCTGGAAGAGAAGACAGAGGGTCGGATTCCAAGTCAAGTGCAAAATATGTCAATGTATAAGCTTCAGCAATCGCACCTGTGTCCTGGAACCGTTGGATGTTATGGAATTGTGCCTCAGTAGGGGTAGAGGACTTTTTCCCCCTTGTAATTGAACGAAACATTAAGGTCAAATTTCAAAGATGCTGTACTATAATAAGCTATATGGGCTCCAAGAGTTGAGAGCCACGAAGCGCCCATGACAACATCAGAACCGGCTAAGGGCATAACAAAGACACCGAGGAATAAATGATGTCCCTGTATGCAAATGTCCAAGTTATGAATGAGACCTTCAATAGGTAACCTTTGTCCACTGCCAACCATTGCTTTTAAGTTGGGAACCGGTTCAATTGGCTACTTCAGATAGTGAGCAATTCGAGGCTGAATGAAGTTGTCAGAACTGCCACCATCGAGAAGAATGCACACGGTGGTGCCTGCAATCGACCCAGAAAAGTAGATAGTACATTTGCCAGAAGTGCCATGATAAGCTTGTAATGACAAATGATGCAAAGTTGGAGAATCATCCGACGGAAGGTGGAACAGGTTCGGCGACAACAGAGGAGGAAACATCGCCATCCGGTTCATCCACCTGCAGAATCATGTATTGGCGATTCGGACATTTGTGCTTCCACGAGAATTTATCGTCGCAAGTAAAGCACAACCCCTTTTCCCGTCGCAGTTGCATTTCTGCTGCCGACAATTTCTTCACTGGTGGCAGAGGCTTAGTTGGAGGAGACGGAAGGAGAGGCGGCAATGCAGATTTAGTTGACGTAAGTGAAGGAGAAGATGAATTGGACGGAGAGGTCCGCATCGATGAGGAAGGCACCCTTGCTTTTTATCGTGCAACCGAACTCTGTAACAGGTAGCGCTCGTCAAATGAACGAGCCAGTGATGCAGCTCGTACCAAGGAAGTAGGAGACTGGGAGATGACATCACGTCGGACCTCAGGTTTAAGACCATCAATAAAGAGGATCAGACCAGATCCAAAATAGCGTATGAAATGATTATTTCCGAATGCCAATAAGACCACTTCCTCAATCCTGAGCATCATTTAACTCAAGAGCCTTGCGGCACTCCCACTTCTACTGGATCTCAAACCGGAAAGAAGAAATAAGGAAATCATTTAAAAACCTGCAAACTTGTATCTCGGAACAGACACTACAACTTCCATTAAGCCATCTTCCTCAATGAATTAAGCTTTCTATCAATGGATGGCAGGCCCTCAACATCCATGAAACTTAGGAAAAGATCTAGGTTTTCCCATCGTACAGGGACAAGGAGACCTTCCAATTCATTTTTGAAAAGGTCAATAGCCGGCTTTCGGGGTGGAAAGCAAACCTGCTCTCGGGCTGGTCAACACACCCTCATTCACGCCACCACCTCCGCCATTCCCTATATGCAATGTGTTGCGAATTGGATTGATGATCTTGATAGAGCTCATAGGAAATGGAGATCCACAGACCAGAGTAAGCAAGCGATTGCACCTTGTAAACTGGGAGACGTTTAAAAGAAGCAAGTCTCAGGGGGGCTCTTATGGGTATGCATGACGTGAATAGGCTTTCTATGGCTATGTCAATTGCAATTGGATACTCCTACAGGAATTGGAAGCTCAATGGAACTAGATAATCCGCGCCCGCTACCACATTGGAAAGGGTTCCCTTGTATTCCTATGTATAGGTAGAATAGGTATAGGAAATGACTTCGTAGGTCGAGTAGATTCAAGTCCGGTCAGAGGAAATAACTTGCCTGTAAAGAAGAGTCTCCGGGGCGGGCGAAAAATGACATTCTATCTTAAACAGAGCTCGATCTAAGCTCTCATACACACGACTGAACCCTTCCTCTTCTATCTACTTGAGAACATAAGATAGACAGCCCCGCTTGTAATAATCCTCTATACAGGTTTACAATGCCCTTATCTATTCATGCTATTCTTGTATTTTTTTAGAAGTAAAAGAAAGCCTTAGTGTCCAACTCTAAATAAGCTTTAATACATAATCTTAATCTTATTCGCACTTGTCAGTAGTAAACTAACTCATTTTCACAGGGATTTACCAGGAGTTTTAGTCCTACTTCACCGTTTCGTCGTCGCTTGCACGACCCATAAGACTCGCAATAAGGTTGGTTATACCTCTCTCGATTGATAGAAAGACATTCGGGAGCTGTTTTGGCCTATCGTGAGAAGACACAATATCTTACCACCGGAAGGCTGGCCTACCGGCCCGCAGACGTAGGGAGCCGCCAACCGAACTGCGTAACCAAAGCGACGCCTGTTGGCGGAAGATAGATAGAAAAATTTAGATCTGATTCATTCGCCTATGCCAGTTCGAGTCTGGCGAGTCGCTCGTTCGTGAGTTCGATCCATTCACTCAGGATTTCTTTTTCCTGGTCAATTCGACGCGTCGTAGATAGAAGCCAGAACCATCAAAGTAGGATTCTAGGTTTGGAACATACACCTCCTAAGAGTTAGTTGGTAGTCCAGGAGAGTCGCCTTCATCGGAGAACCTGTTTTGAGTTCAATAGGCAGATTCTCACGAATGAAGAAGGACATCTAGGGATCGGGCAGCACCAGGCCTTTTTCAGATTTCATGATAGACGCGCTCGGGTATGGTTCGGGTTTCGGGTACGACGAGAGCGGGACTGAAGAACCTGCTAATAGTTGGGCAGGGGGGGTATAGGCGGTATGAGCTGGAAGTTTTCTTTCTCCCCTCCGGCTTTGCGCGCATTTGGTGCGCTATTGAAGAAAAGAACATTTCTATCTAATAATATTGTAGATAATCACAGAACGCTTCGCATTGGCTAGCTTGCTTGGCCGCACACATATAGATTCAAATAGCCCATTCAAGTCGATTCCGTGGGTTGGATTACTTCTTTTTTTTTGCGATTCTTCCAAAATGTCAAGCTTCACAAGGAAATATCGTATAATGACGATAAACGACCAAGTCGTCACTTTCATCTACATCTAGAAAGTGCAATCGAGCAACCAGTCTTTTATGTAGTGCAATCTATCAAGCCTACCGCTGATTGCGCGGCCATTGATTTTACATTTTTTTCTTTTACTTGATTTCAACTTGATTGAATTTGCAGTGATAGGTTAGCAACTGGTAGATGGGAATCCTACTCCGACATCGGGTCTAGTTTTCCGGGCGGGCCCTCTTCCGGCTAGATCCGATCCCAGTTGATTGATCTCGACTTTACCGGCTCATGAACGGCATTCGTCAGATTGTTGCAGTAGGTTTCGACTCGGTCAGCTGTAAGGATGAAGATTGACTTCAGCTTTAAACGAGCTGCTGCTCAAACCGAATGGTCAAAGGCTGGGAAAGAGTATTCTGAGATCGGTAAAGCTGTACCCGCTACTCTATCTAAAGAGGTTTTCCTACTCCTTATGATTATGAGGCTAACCCTGCGCTTGCAAAAAGGAAAGGTAGACCACCAAAGGAGATTGCCGGTTAAGAAGATGCTGAATGTCCGAGTCGGGGAAAGGAATTGCTAGTCTAGAGGCGGCTCGATTCAAGCAAGGGAATTGATTTAGGTAGGGCTCAAGGCCGAGCTCTTAAATAGTCGAATCTTCAATCAAGCAAGGCCGGACAACTGCGAAAGAGCGAATCTTTCCACAAGAAAGCGAGCCGGTGAAGTAAGAGAAGCTCCTAGCCCGGTTGAAGCGAAGTCATCGAAGCTTGAAGTAAAGGGAAAAGGGATCAGTAAGAGATTTGGCATCTGTATGATAGCATGAGTGCTTTAGGGCGCCCACTCGAGAATCTGCTCCTTCCAGGGTGAATGAATAAGCAGTTTGAATCCCTGCACGCCAATCCTCCGCCAAGGTAACTATCAGGTAGGGCCGGGAGGTAACTAAGCTAGCCTTTCTTTTCAGGCGGGTTTCCATCAAACAACCAAAGGAAGGTAAGCAAGCTCGGGTAAACAGATGAGCCTTCACACAGATTCCCAGAAAAGCCAGCCAAGTCGGACTATTAGCCAGGAAAGCCAAACTTCAAGGGATTGGGCAGAGAGCAGCTTCACCAGAAGAAGAGGGACATGATGCTTAGGGGGTCGAGTGGCAGTCTCAAGCTACTAGACGTATAAATAGATTAGTGCCAAAATAAAGGAAATAGAAGTTACCTGGGGCAAAGCTTAGACTCTTCTGTGGTGAGGTTGACCTTGTTCCAAAATGGTTTGGTGTGCCCTTTCCTATGGTGTCTGTTCTGTGCTAGCTAGGGGCTAAGTCTTGGTGCTTTTGTTTGAGTAAGGCCAGTAGGATTAGGATCCGGATTCAATGGATTTAGGAGTTTACACCCGGAACTAGCTGCCAGAGATGTTAAGCTATAGGATATGTGGATGGTCGGTTATCAATCTCTTCTCTCAGCTCAAGCATGGAGTCAATCCCATACCAGTTATCCTTGCAGAGACTTTCCGGTCTTTGAATCATTGCAGAACTGAGGAAGAAGGGCGATTTGTAGGATGTGCTCCATTATTAGACATCTGGATGCAGAGCCATCTCAAGTGTATCAAAGACAGATTCACGAGACCCTACTTCCCAGAAAATAGAATTCAAATCAAAGACTTTTTCTCAAGTCAGTGGCCGGGACCTTACATACAGCAACCAGGAGTGGATTGAAATCCTCAGCCATATGGGCGATCAGAGTCTTGTGTGGAGAGCACCCTGGATGGCTCCATGCGATGTGATATACAGATGTGGCAAAACCTAAGGGTTCCTTTACTCAGCATTCTATCTATATAGGGGGGAGCCATTAGCTATGCACCTGCAATGGTTAGGAGGCAGATTGGATCTAAGCAATTCATCACTTCTGGTGGAGGCCTGCGAGCTACTATCTCTTCCTGCCTACCTGTACACAACGCCTTTACGCAGGATTCCACCCTTGATCTTGATATTGAATTCCGGGATTTAAGCTTTAATTCAAGCATAGAGGACAAAGATGAAGACTATGGAGTATGCTGAATTCAGGCGACAAGACAGGAGCAGACATAAGAAAGATCAGATCAAGGAATAAAAGCCTTTTTTCTTTGTTTGTGCTTTGGCCTCCAAACAAAGTTCGCGTCTTGACGGGAAAAGGATGGACATCGAGTTCTAGCTTTTGAGATCAAAGGCTGGAGCCGGCCCGGCAGACTACGCAACTCTTTGAGGTTACGGGATGACGACATAGACTCACAATGGCTTTCACCTTAGCAGGATCAGCCTCAATTCCTCTCTCACTCACGATGAAAGCTAAGAGCTTGCTCGAAGACAGCCTTTACTTTTTAGTTGTAATCTATCCTATCCTTTAGGCGGGGATAGGTTCATAGGAGGACTTGGTTACATAGGAAGGAAAGGCTTAAACTAGAAGGGATAAGAAAGGGAATTTGCAACACTCTTAGTAGAAGGCCCGGGTATTGAGTTGAAAGTCCCTCTATCCTCAGTTATTGCGTAGAGGACAAGCCTGTTATTGAGGGCTCTTTATGCAAAATACTTTTACACTACAGGAAGAAATATCATAAGAAAGATGTTCCTCTTGATACTAGCACTAGTGGGACTGGGACAGGCTCCCGGGGAAAGGGAATTAAACTAGATCTTGGCAATGGCACTCCAACAAGCTCGGCAGGGAGAGAAAGAAGAGAAGGAGAAGAGGAAGTACGACGAAAAGGGTATGAAATAGGTTGCTTGTAGCGATTGCTTATTCGGTTGGGATTACCAGCCGACTTGCCTGACCAAAGAATAAGAAAAAAAGAAGGTTACTAACCACCCCGAACTACTAGTCGCCAATACCTAACTGCTAAAAAGAAGAGTTCCCGCCTACGGCTACATGCCTATTAAGAGCTATACCTGGAGTCGAGCTAACTGCATAGGAAGAGGGGAACTTACCTAAAAAGCCTAAAAGCTATTTACCGCATTGGAAACGATGAATCACACTCTGAAAAGGCCCAATAGATGTCAGAAGGGATCAACGCATGATTGCTCTGTCATCCTCCGACCGCCCCCTTTTCCACCTCTAAGTAGTGGTGTTGGTGTGTCTCGTTGCAATCATTCCGGTCAATCCCTTTCCATGCTCTTCTGTTGGGGTTCGGAATCTCTTCCCATTCCCTTTCCTGAACCATAGGTAAGGGATGACAAGAGATTGCCCCTATAGCAAAATCAACCAGCCCCTCATAAGAGAGAGTAAATAGAATAGTGTCGGGCTTACGTACCTATTGGTAAAGCCGGCTGACTTTGGAACGACTAAGCAACTACTAAGCTCCCGCCCACCCCAACTAGGGTAAAGTGTTCATTCATACCTTCAACAGCACCGAGATATTGGCCCATGACCATGTTTACTTCATCTTCAAGAGCAAGCATCCTGGCTCTCAGGGCCTCAGGCAACCCTGGATCCTTTCCTACCTCCTTAGTAATTACAATAATATGCAAAAACCCCGTTAAGTTTTAGCTGGCTATCACAGGGCCTTGGTCCATTGTTTCTGGTACAGAAGTTCCTATTAAAATGGGAAATGCCCTACCTTTGAGTGCGGTTTGAACTATTGATTTACGTAATTGGAAGTAACCAATAAAGATTTCCATTTTTTTTTAAGAGCAGTAGGTTAAAGATAACCTCCTTTGAAGTTCCCTGTGTGGATCCGGGCTTCTGCGCTGGCTTTGCTAGCTTGCTTGACTGGCTGTAAGACGCTCAATCAATCGGGCGCTATCCCATAGCTCCCTTCTTGCTTGATCTACACATTCACGCCCTTTAGAGTTAAGGAATGATGGTTAAGAGTTCTTGCTTTTGAGTTCCCACTCTTACTATTTAGATAATAATTCCTTATTGAATTGAAGCGGATAAAGCTCAAATTTGTCTAATTTGAATAGAAAGTCGCTTTTTACTCCTCCGCCTTTGAAGGCCGGTTTGGGGAAGTTAACCTTCAATTTAATAGAACGGTGAAAGAGTAAGCGCTAAGGCTTTGAATGCCTTAGCTAAATTAACCTGTACCTAAAAGGAAAGATCTCCGCGTAGGGCGAGGGTCAAGCTCAACTACTGGGCCGGGGGAAGAGTCTGCAACAAAATCAATTGAATAGCTCGAAATACAGAAATGGAAGTCCGGTAAGCGTATCGATTCAAGCAAGGGAATTGATTTAGGTAGGGCTAGTTAAGGCGCCGCCTTCTTCATAGAAGCCACCGGGTGGTGGATTCACAATCCACCATGCGCGGGTTCAATCCCCGTCGTTCGCCCATCAACAAATGGACCATTTGTTGAGGTTAAAATTCTTTTTTTTTCAAGTAATCTCGAAGTTTTCACACGCATCCAAGCAATTGGTATTCGATTAAACCATAGAAAGCATAGATTCGCCTCGCCTACTTGGATTCGGCCCCTGCTTGCTGTGAAAACAAAGAATCCGGACATGTGCTGAAATGCCTTGTAAGTGGAGACAAAAAGCGATAAGAACCAGTGACGGGAAAGCCTCCCATAAGCAAAGAAGAAAGAAAAAATATCGTTGTTAAAAAAGAAGAAAAGAAGCAAGAGTTGGCGCTTAGGATCTCTGAGTCCCCAGGTAACATAGTGAGGAAAGAGAATTCGACCCAAGACCAAAGAAGGCTTTCGCGCGTGTAGACGTGTAGATAAGTTCCGGCCGAGGAAGGTGGGAGGTAGCGATCTCATCCAACAATCCTCTCCTCATGTCGAGGCTTCGGACCTCTAGGAATGGGCCTTCTCACGAGCTCAATAGCCTTTTTTAGGCCCTGTTGAGTCGGGTATAAAACCACACTACTTTTTGCTTATAGAAATTGGGCTTGTAGGATATCTCCCTGAGCGCAGCTACAATTGCTTTAGGGTAGAAGTCAAGGCCGAAACTCTTTTCTCTCTTTAGCGCTAGGCCTTCGTCATAAAGGGAATTGACTCTTATCTTATAAAGGCTAATTGAGTCAAAGAAGTGAAAGACCGACCCAAAAAAGCTAGGCTCGATGCAATTGAGTAAAAGTGGAGGGATATGCGGTCTCTTCAAGAATCAATGCCGCTTTCTAAGCCCGATTTGCTTCTTTTCTTCTAATAGAGTAGAGGAAACCCCTCTTCTTTCGTCTATTCTTTGGTTAAAGCGGCTAAATCCTATGGAGCTACGTGAAAGCTAAAAGCTAAGGTGCGTCTTTACTTTAACATTTCGAAATCTCTTTCTCTCTTGGAAAGCCTTATAGTTCTTGATTCAGTAGGACTTATCCTTCATTATGCTAGAGGCAAGAGGCCCTTATAAAGCATATGAAGGAGAAGGCTAAAGCCCTATAACAAGATAAGAAAGCCCTGACCCATGTTGTCTATTTTCGTAGGTGAATCAAGTACAACAAGTAAGGTCAGGGTAGAGGATTTTGCTCTGCTATGCAGATCCACTAGACTAGGAAAGAAGTACGCATTGCTTACTTACTGTTTCTGTTTTTTCGATCCCTAGTAGCTAATTAAGTTGCTAGTAGGGCGAGAAGGGGAAGGAAGGGAAAGGATAGCCTTTTTTCATAAAAGCTCTTTATAAAGACCTATGAGACCGCGTTTATCCTTAAGATATAGGAGGGCTACTTACTGGTGGAACACTTTGAAGGAAAGGTACAGAATCTGAGTCCTAGGCCACAACAGCACCTCTTTATCCCGAATCTTTTCTTTTTCCTCATCAGCTTTCGAGCCCCTTTCTACAAAATCTCTTGCTGTCTTTTCCCGGTTGGAATCCTTTTTTAGCCGAGTTTTGTCTTTACCTTTCTCCGCTGCCAGATAAGTTGGCTAACCGTGGCCCTACTCCTTTCATGCCTCCCCCAAAATACATCCACTCTGTAAGGAGATGAGAACTCTTGGTCTAGGAGTCAAAAAGAGGTGGAACTTCTATTCTATATATACGCTATTTCGCGCTGAGCGAGGCTGCTTTCCCTCCTTACGTTGGAGTAAGCTTCTTCTCTGATTTCATCACCTTCTCTTTTGTCAAGCAAGGAATAACCAGCCTGAGGGAAGTATTCGTTAAGCAAATCCGTACGCAAATAGGGAAAAGTAAAATAACGAGAATAGAAGCAGTCAATCGGTAGAAGGCAAGCAACTCTCGTAAGAGGTCTTCCCGGTCTAGCTTCACTAACTGTATTCACAGTTTTCCAGATCTACTTTCTCATCGGACAAATCAAGGAATCAAAATGACAATAACTACGATTGATGGAGGAGAGACATATGTAGGTTGGTACAATCGGGGGTATCACCATATTAAGCTTATTGAGTCAGGATTCAAAGAGATACCGTACAGGTCTGGCTTTTTTCGATTGTTCCTGGCCCATCGAATAGAGTAGCAATTTATTTCCCGGGAGCACATAACATTTTCTTTTTTTTTTACGCAATTAACATAGTTACCCCCACAGAGTACTTTTCAGATTCAACCTACCCTTTCTTTCTAGCTATAATAACTTCCTTTACCTCTACAACACCTTGCTGGGATTGCTTGATTGGGTTAGCATTCATAGCACGAGATGCAGTTCAGTTAAATAGATAACTCCATCTTTCCTGCCAGTCTGTCTAGCCCGTATAGAGTAATCTCCTCCTGCTTGACCGCTCTAACAGACTGACTCTTGAGTGAGTTGCCATTCGGACTTTTCAATTTTCCATTAAATGTCTGGCGTCAAGGTTTGGACCCCTAGGTTAGTTTTCTATCTTATTTATTGCATTGGATAACTTCCTGATTAGTAGCTTAACGCATTCATTTCATACTGCATGCTAGGGTGGAGATTATCTTTTTCAGAAAGCGTATGTCTTCGCTCTAAACACCGTACACGTACAGGTCTTAGTTCAGTCGCATCTCAAGCGCCTAACTCGAGATCTTCATTTGCTTACTCTCAAAAGCGCCAAATGAACTGAACTTTTCGCACCCGGCTTTACATTGGCTCCATGTATGGTATGTTCGTAGGAATGCCCACATTGAATTAGCATGAATGCCGGCTCAATCAATCCCATATATAGGGTGATGTAGAGCTCCTGGAAGGTCTTTCTTCAAGCCAACCGTCAGTTCCTGAGTTGAGGGGTTTCGGAGTTAAGTCGAATATTCCAAGAGGCGCTCACCCAGGTAGCTAAAGGGGCGTAGCCCTCCTGTTGTTCCAGAGACGGGAGGATAATAAGACCACGATCCTCCTTCTTAGGCCGATCGAAGTCGAAGGGTTTCAGATTGAAGGTTGAGGCATTTCTAGGAAGACGGATTCTCAAAGGTTACACCTAGGTAGAAAGGAGATTTGACAGTAGATCTATTCCCAGTAGAAGAGATTATGATCCGAAGGAAGCAATGCCTTCTAATTGAGTCTGATCCTACTCCCTTAAGGTAGACGAAACTAATAAGAAATCCAATAACCCTGGCTTTCGCCCCTTAGATGAAATGCTAATTCTCTCCTCTTTAGGAGGTCTTACGGAGGGTCTTTACTTAACTCGACCTCTAAGCCGTAGAATAGAAAATGATCGCTACTTATGATGAAATGTCATAGAAAGTCTAATTATCTCGTCTCTTCCCCTCAGGCTCCGGTGGGAAGAGACTATTTAGTAGTTAGAATCCCATCCCGACCTGAGAAGGAGGAGCATCCTCTATCTATGGAGATAGTCAGTTGAAAGCCTCCTCTCTTACTTGTCCCCTCTCTTCTCCCGGAGTAAGAAATGCAGTTTCCGATTCAGACTCTTTTCCTGTTACACGTAAAAAGATTGATTGAATTACTCTTTCGCATTTTCGCATGTTGTTCAAGAGATAAGGCAGCAAGCCAGTAATCTTCCGACTTAGGAAAGCCGTAAAGAAGTCTTTCTTTTTAAAGGCTCTCTGCCGGGCATTACGAAGGCCAAAATCAGCCTCATTCCTCACCTCTTGTAGGCAAGGAAGAGGGAAGACTTATAGCTTGAGGAGTTAGTTAGGACTTTACTTCTTCTATTTAGAGTTACGAAAGCAGGACTTAAGTCATAGCCAGGAGATAAGTCATAGCTTACTTTTTCTCTTTGTGTGAATCAAGCCGCTAGCAAAGAATTGATTGTAGTATGATTTGTACAGTTACCGGGTAAATTGTTAACAAGGAATGCAAGAACAATAGATGAGTTCTTCCCTTATCTTCTATGCTCAGGTAAGAGAGATGACTGAGATGGGAAGAAGGGGAGTTGGAAAAGCACGGCATTAGATGAAGGATCACCTTCCTTCCTTAAGGGGATGGAGTCAGGGATAACATTCGATTAGGGCAAGCAGGTCTGTTAAAGTAAAAGCATGGAACTGATAGCCATAGGCTTGAGATGAAGAGTTCCGCCCTCAGGGAATGTAGTCTCGGGATGAATGCCCGAAAAAGCAAAGTCAAAGACAGAAGAAAGGGGCCGAGGAAGAACCTGAGATCATGGAGTTGGAATAACATTCTCATTCATCAAGAACTTAGCTTCCATAGGGAAGGGTGAGCCCCATCTTCAGGTCGCTCCAAGCTCTACCGGAACCGAGCCTACCTTGGGGCCTTACGAGTGAACTGCCTTACCTTAAGGAGACGTCGGACTGCCCTTTGGCAACTTCCCATGAAGTTGTGCTTTCTTCTTTACTGGCTGTAACGTAACAAGCGAAGCACTTACATTCGCTCGATTCCTTCCTTTATGCATTACTACCCTGCTGTGCTCGTAATCAGCTGAAACCATATAACATTTTAATTGAATTAAGGCTTTCGCAGCCATCAAGATAGAAAAGTAGATCGTTCCACTCTAGCTTATGTTAGCCTTTCGTTCACTTACAAAACAGAGGAAAAAAGAATAATAAATTTTTCGAAGAAAGCAGCCAAGTCACACTATTCCCCCAACTGAGCATGAATTCTTACATATACCAAGTTGGACTACAAAGAAGATCTGGGAGAAGAGATTCGATGGGAATGATTCCTCTCCTTGTCAGCCCTAACGACGAGCCCGATGAGCGTATCAATGGAATGACCCGAGCAGACCAAAGGATCAAGGCAGTAGCTAGATTTCTTTCTGTTATGCGCTATAGGCCATTCTAAGCCCTAAACCATATCATCAATCAGGCTCGCTTTCAGCTCAACAAGTCTGTGTAAACCTTTATTCCTGCGGCATCCACTATTACAGGAATTCTTTATGAATATTTTAATAAAAGGAGTTAGTGCCTTCCACAAGAGGGAATCTCTTTCCATTCCAGGCTCAGCCTTTGATTCGTATGAGAGCACCAAGGAAATAGCGTAAATAAGATAGGTGAACCTGTCATCACACGTAATTTCCCTCCTTCTTTTCCTCGCTCGAAAGCCCACGATAAAGGAAGTAGAAATAGTGAGTGGAGTCTTTATTAGGAACTCCAAAGAAGATTCATAAGAATAAGAAGAGGAAGAATGCACGCAAAATCCTATCCTAATAGGTAGGGCTCGCCTCCCGTTGTTCTCTTTTGTGCTATCGGTTGTAAAGTGCTGCTCAAGCTGAGCTAACTACAGGTCCGAATGAACTGGGACACCAGACCATTCTTATCTTATGCGGAAGCAAGCCCTTTGTTTCTATACGAGTTTTATTAAGTTGCTTAAGGTGCCATACCATTCATCTTCTAGCCTAGGAGTCTGTGGACATCCATAGACATCATTTCTTTGAAAAGCTCCGAGTTCCTTTCCCACTTCACGGAAGAACCGTGAAAAGTAGTAGCCTAACAAAATTACATAAAATAAGTAGGTGACCAAATCAATAAGCTTTTTTTCAGCCCTCCTTCTTAGAACCCATTGAGGGGGGCCTCGGCCCAGGAAGGGGAGAGTGCCCGAGTGGTTAATGGGGATGGACTGTAAATTCGTTGGCAATATGTCTACGCTGGTTTGAATCCTGCCTCTCCCACTTGTTTGTTGTAGACTGAAGAGTTTCGCATTTCAGGGGGAGGATTGCCTTCAAAGGAGAAAGCAAGAAGGCGTGTTACGGGAAGGACAGGAAACTTCGACTTTGCTTTGAGTCACCTTCTCTTCTGGGGAATGCATGTTATCAAAGGCATACCAGGAGTAGGAGTGAAACCTATGACTGCTTGCCCCCGATCTAATTGGAAGTTAAGGTAGTAGGGGAAACAGAAAATTGGGATTGGAATCCCGGGATTGAGAGACAGCGCCTGTTCCTATATGGGATCATTTGCCGCTCACTCGCTTCTTTCTGCACTGGATCGAATCAATTAGATGGGTCACTGGGAACGGATTGGCTTATTGGCAGCTCCGATGCCGCCACGGAGCCTTCATTCGCCGGTTCTTTACCCGGGAGAAGAATCATAATTGAAAGGCTGAAATACCTCGGTAGGTAGATTGAGGATACATCGTAGGTTTCTTTGATCCCTTTCTTTCTCTGCGGAGAATTCAAGCAAGCCATGCTTTTGAGGATCCATATGATGGTTAGTTCGAGTTAGCTAGCTGCTCATTCCCTTCAGGGTTGAAAAACACTAGAAGAGGTGTGCCTGGTAATACTACGCAGGCTAGTCTTTCTCTTTCCTTTGCTTCGCCTGTCTTTGGTATCTTATAGAAAGCTTTGACTCATCTCCCCGAGTGGTCCTCTCTTTCAGAAATTGTATAGTATAGAATAACCTGTGGGAAGAAAGTCCCGGAAACCTGGACGTAGGATTGGCTTTTACCTTTCTTTCCGTTTTGGAAGCAAAAGTCAAATCTTAAGCAGCAGATACCACTAGAGAAAATGAAGATGAAAGAGATGCTTAATTAAAGATAATAATCCGATCTTTCATCCACTGAATCATACATAACATACGGATTTGAATCTGCAGAATCATAGGAATTAGAAGAAGCTGCCACTAACACATCTATCTTGCTTAATCTTAATATAGAGAGCCAGTTCTCGTAGGGGCACCACCTTTGCCCTTTGCCTAGCCTTTGAATCAGTCTTTCCTGCCCTCTTGTCTTGACTTTTGTAAGAATGTTTCAATTCCATTTCAATCTCTTATCGGATCGGTACTCGGTACTGAGACTAAGGGAGCGAGCGTAATAAAAGAGTGGTTTACCTGGAACTCTAGAAAGATGTAGCGAGTCTAATCGAAAGTTATATGAGTTTAGTTCCTTACCCACAGGAATGTCCGCTAGTCAACTTCAATCTTCAATAAAAAGAAAGCATTCTAAAATGTCTTGTGCTAAAAGTCAAAGTAAACGGCTATATGCATCAAGTCCTAATGCTAAAAGGGAAACGACTGACTTCCATCACTACCTTCACGAGGTTAGTAATACACTGAATAGTAAGTAAAGAGAAAGAGGGAAGGGTATTATCTTAATTCCACTTCCAAGTAGATGTGTTACGCACAGTGACATTTGCCAATCCTGTTAGGAATCAATTCAAAAAGAAATTAACAGATATTGAAATGGAAAGTCTTTCACGAGCTCTCTCTCTGTAAAGGTAAAGTAATTCGATATAACCAAGCCTTTCTAATAGTCAAGAATTAAACCTTTGAAAAGACCCTACTTGTTAAACATCTGGGGACTGCTTGAATGGCTAAGGCTGATACGAAGGCTGGCTATTTAGAGTAAATAAAATCTATGCTTTTCTTGTTCCTCTAACAATTTCTTTTATCGCTCGGGAACCACCTGACTCACCCTGCGGGGCTTTCCCTGCGGGGCCATTACACCCCCTCTGGGAGGGATTCTTGGCTGTTGTGGAGAATCCATTCCTTTGTTTGTTCATTTATGAAAAATAATCTTGTCCGAAGGCTTAGAAAATGAGTCTTTTGGGCGGGCCCGCCCGGAGGAGAGCTGGCGATGGGCAACTTTCAAAACAGCATATTCTGTAAGAAGGCCCTCTTCATTGGCATTCTCCGACTTAGAATCTAATTCATACCCGGCAATCTACGATCTACCCAGCGCCTTAGTTTATGTTGAATAGGCATACCCGACTTCCACTAATTGTCAAATAAAGCTATCCGTGCTTAGCTTGAAAGCATTCTTTGAAGCAAAAATTCCGGTAAATAAAGCCTGCGTAGAATACTTAACTTTTCCATGTGCAAGACCACAAAAAAAAGTATTCCCCCCGCTCTGCGAAGGCCTTTCAGAGATTTACCTTTCTTTCAAATTCGTATCCGTTGGCTAAGTACTTAGAAGCTTGGCCTAAGGGATGGAGAAGACAGGTTTCTTCTAGTCTTATCTTAGAAGTTCGTTTTGTCTTTAGTAGTACTTATCATATATGGGACTAGCTGTGAGCTTTGAGGAAAACCTGTAAGTTCTCTTTCGACTTCCCCTGGATTCTCTTCTCTTCCTGGGGAGTGTAACTAAGTAAGGCCAGTCTATTAGGTGATCTGGAAGAGAAAGAGTGCTAATCTAATCACAACTCTTCTCTTATCCGCAGGGTCTTGTTCAGCTGTCTTTCTCCTTGGCTTGTACTCGAGATTGCCTTTTTGTTCGAAATCGATATCTTCCTATTGCCTTTGAGAAAGGGAACGAAGGAATTCCGTCTGTTGTCACAAGAATTGTTCAAGTTGAATGCGAATAATCGATTGAATCCGATCTTAGAAGACTTGAAGGACTTTTTTCCAATCCCGGCCGATGTAGACAAGTCCCTTTTTGTTTGGCAGCACTTCCTCGTAGGGAACTACCAATTGTCCTTCTTTCTTGTGGTGGAACCTGGGATTCAACCTCCCAGAAGTGATTATCGCCAAAACAAAACAAAAAAAGTAGAATTTCCCACAAGAGTCAAACTATAATAGTCTCCGACTCATATGGCGGCGGGGGCTGCGTTCCCCTCTCTTTCGTCGGTTAAGTGCTGGATGGGGACTGCATCGAGATGCTAAATCAACTGCTTCTAAATCATAGGACAGAACGGATACTAAGCCCACTTTATTAATAAAAAAAAGGGCGTGATTCCTTAGTTTACTGGCTTTCCTACAGGGGGAGTTCGAAAAAAGACACTTGTTTGTTGTAGACTGAAGAGTTTCCCTTTAAGGGGGTTAGCGTAAAATCGAGTTAAACGAGAGGAGCGAATAAGGAGAACTTCAAAACTCTTTCACTATTCATACGCACCTGCATCCGCAGCTAATTCTTGAAAGTAGTTTCGTTTCCTTATTTTATACGCACGAGGCTAGAGGTTGAGTTCTACACCGATCCCTTCTGAATGAGTGGCTCTTTATGCTTTCTATTTCTATAATATAATAAGTAAGGATTCTTCGCCCTGAGGCCGCTTTTCAGGATGCTCTTTTAGGTTTTTAAGAATAGCAATGTTAGGGTCAAGTAATTCATTGATGGAGCCGACTTTTTTGATGATAGGAATAGCCGTTCTCTTAGTTCAATCCTGTCTTATCTGCTGAGCCTAGCGAAATAGCCTGTGTGAGGCATAAAAATCACCTTCCGATCCGGACTCTTTCTTTCGTAAAGCTTGGCTTTGGAGCATATACCAGAGTGAATCTAAGCATGACTTTCTGTTTTGTTGTACCGCCTAGCTCTTTCTATTGATTACTACTCAAGTCAGGACTAGCGTTCGCACATCTCTTTTGAAAGGCTAAGATCTTTGTACCAGTACCTTTTCACTCTTAGCTTAGGAAAAAACATATAGGTTTTTCCTAGGCGTACTACTGAAAACAGTTGCATAAGGGATCCTCCCATAGCCATAGTTGGACTGCTTGCTAACGCGGACTGCTAAACCGAAGCAACAAAGCTGTAGTAGAAATTCCTTTCTCAATGGTTGTTCTCTTTACTTATTACAACCATATGCAAGCTCACTCCGAACCGAGTATACTTAGTACAGGAAAGAAGCAACTAGAAAGATCCTTGGGGACAACTCTAAAAGGCTAAACAATTGCACGCCTGGACCGCTATCGAAAGACTTAGCCCTGGAAAGCAGAATAGAGGGCTAATGCTTTTGATTAGGTGGGACTAGAAAGATCCTGCCAAGGAACTTACTTAAAATACTACAGCTTTCAAGACTCCTGCTAAAGTCCATAGTGCTTCCTGTCATTTTCACTAGTCCTGCTTTCCTAAGCTTTCTTACTGAAAAACTGGCTTTGACAACCTCTGATGCTTGCTTGATGGGAGAAATGGAAATGGGTTGGGATTAGACTTCTTCGATTCCTGTAGCTCTACTGATAGGGTCCCTGAGCGTCGGCAGCGAAAGAGTTAACAACTCAGCCCCGGTCGTGCTCCACACCCGTGAAGCACTCCCTCCAACCTAAGGGACTGGGGAAGCCTTTGCCCCCTACGCTTTTAGGTACTACGGCCTACCACAGGACTGAAACAGCTACTATCGTCACTTCCCCACACCTATGGGTAAGTGCCTTGCTTTCAAGACTAATAGTAGAAAGTCTATTACTAGTATACTGTAGTCCTCTATCGCTCGGGAACCACTTGACTCACCCTGCGGGGCTTTCCCTGCGGGGCCATTACACCCCCTCTGGGAGGGATTCTTGGCTGTTGTGGAGAATCCATTCCTTTGTTCATTTATGAAAAATAATCTTGTCCGAAGGCTTCAATCCATTAGCCCAGCTTTCTTGTGGGCGGAATGTTCTCATTTCAAAAGTGAAGCATGGATGTGCGAGAAACTAAGATCAGAGGCCGGCAGCGGTAGTTACATGATCTGAGGAGAGGAATTGAATGCACAGTTAGCAAGAGAAAGGAAAGATAAGAGGAGGTCTTTGTTCAGATAGTTTGTAAGTGTTAATCAGACATTACAAAGGAATCAACAATAGGTGGTTCCTCGACAACGGGCAGTAACAGACTAGGTTTGTTACACGCACGTGTTGCCATGTCCACGACACGAAAAGCTACTCCAAACCTAAAGACATCTGGGTCGATAGATTTGGAAAACCATGTGTCAGTGTACACAGGGGCTTCAAAGAAATCACCTAGAGAAACAGGCCTGGTATAAAGAAGCGAATACCATTTTAGATAAGACAGATACTGTCGCATCCACCCTTGCATGACAGAGTACTCATTGAACTCTGCCATACCAGGATAGGCGAAAACCTCAATGGGAGGAACCTTGAGCTCTTTTGGAGCAAAATGTTCAAGAAGGGCGTGAACCAAAGCGCCCACACATTGAGGAGGTATCGGTCTACCTAAAACGATAGACAAGGAAGTCTCCAATGAGAAACACTTAGTGTAGAACATTAGGAGCATAACCAACAGCCGTCTACCACGCTTTCCATGCGTGGGACAACCAATTGGTCGCGAAGCAGCCTTGAAGCCAAATCCACCAATTCTCAGTAAGGTAGATAACCGAACTGACTTCGGCATGGATATAACATAGTTATACCATCCTATTGGAGATTTGACATCAGCAGCTTTACGCATTGACACAGGAGACAGATCAACTGTCAAATTGTCAACACGAAAGCGCTTGGCAAATTCACAAGCGCCTACGGGCGACCGTATGCTTTTAGCCGCAGACACCTTAACCCCCAACCTATGCACCAAGGTTTCATACCTTGAAGCGACCTTCGGGTCGGCAATGACTACGTCATCACCGAGCACGGCGTATTTCTTAAATACCTTGCCTGGATACTCCTGTTCTGCCGCTACCCACACCACTAAGTGGTGAGATAGAGCAAAGAGTGGCCAGGAAGATCGGTACCCGAGAGGTTGACCAGCAATAAAGCTGACCAATGTTCTCTTCTTGACAAAGGCTACCTGGAAGATATTTGTAGCAAGTGCAGAATTAACCGCACTTGAAGCAAAAGACCTTCCAAATAGGACCTGCGTCAGCTCGAACAGCAGAAGTAAAGGCCAGCGATCAGTCGCCGCCTTTAAATCTACTGAACAGATGACACCAGTCGAACCCTCTAGTCGATCAAGAGGAGAAAGTTGATCATAAGTGCCGTCCATCGGAATTCTCCGAAGACATGTGGCCAACCAATCGTGGAAAGGGGCCAAGAGGCGTTGATTGATGTAGTTTCCTACAGCAAATAGCCTCCTCTTCCCGTCTCCCGTACAAGCAGCACACAGGCGACCAGTATTGGAAGGTATCTTCATCTGCGATGTAGTTGGTAGATACGGTCCAATACGGGCCTCAAACCATTCTAGCGACGCGTTGACAATTCTTGTTTGTTGATTGCGTCGTGTCGAATGGATAAAGTGTGTAGGGCGGCCAGAGACAACCTTGAGAAAACTGCTCGCCTCTTGCGTGAACAAAGTTCATCAAGTCGGCAAAAGCAGCCAATTCTGAAAAGAAACAAGGTAGGAGTGAACGACAAGATGTAAATCTCCGAAGAGGTTTACCTTTCTCATCGCCACTCTTTCTCAAGAGATCTCTGTACCATGCCCAGCTAGGCACACTTTTCCATGTGGGTTCAAACACTAATCCTTGGTTAAGAGGAATAGTGTTCAAGCCAGGGATGTACCTCGTTAGTAAATCTTTAAAGTAAGGTTTCATTTCAGAAATAACTTCTTTAACAGATTCTAACGGGGCAGGAGTAACAATCGAGTCAAACAGGGACTTGTCAACCTTCTTGGCTAAAGGTATTAACCTTGAAACCGTGAAGAAAGACATGTACAACTGAATGACAAGATGGTTACCCTCACGGATCTTACGTCTATGAAAAGACGGTATAATCCGCGGCAACCCTGACCTTGTAAGGGATACAGCAGGGGATAGGTCCACTGGGATAGAATCCCGAGCGACAAAGCGCTGAAGACAGACTCTCGACTGCTTTAAATACAAAGCAAGAAAGAGCCAGCCTGAGCGCTTCCCTAATCTCCTACAGGCCGCCCAGAACAGATGTGCAGCTATACACTGCTCCTTTGTCAAACCATCTGTGAGTGATAACATCACGGTTTTAAATCGTGACATCATCACCCGGGAGCTTTCTAAGGCTCCCTGCCAAGAGACTTTGACGAGGTTTAATGCGTGGTTTGGAAATCAAACTGAATATTTCATAATAACCAAATCACTCATTAAACCAAAGAGTCAATCGTCTCTACTCATCTCTATGGTCAGGATCTTGTCCGACCAAGGAATGGCACTTAGTGGTTCTAAGGACAGGTGTACTAGCAACCAACTAGCACAACTGCACAGGTTGATCAATCATGCTTAAACTCTTAGGCTAACCATAGTCTTCAGAGTTACCACCGATTGATTGCCTGCTGGAGTCGAGTAGACGAATAATCACCGTCAAAAGACTGACAGCATATGAGGTCTTTGTTTTGTATCTCCTTACTACACTCGTAACCCAGGAACTACCCCTTAAGGTGCATCCCAGGCGAGTAAGCCGACTACCTCTTCTGGTCAACCATGAATGGACTCGAAGGATCATGAATTAATAAAGTATTTGGAATCGTACTTTCCGCGTTTATACGCGTCAGCATATCAATTTGATAAAGGGCGTGAGCACTCTACTCAAGTATGTGGAAGTGCTTTTCGGCTCATTGTGCTTGCGAGACGATCCGGGGATCGGTTATTTTCAAAGTCTGTTGGGAACACGTAAACGCCACTGTGCTATGCCGGATCAAACCCGGCCATATCAACACTGTTTCGGGCCCCACAATTCAGAGATGGAGCGGCATTCCCCCTTACCTCGAGGTAAAAGTCAAATCGGAATTGGTTAACTTGCTTGGTCGCCGACGAGGCGTGGAAACTAGCTTGCCCAAGCACTTGAAGAGAAAAACGGATCCAATTCGGAGCTGTTGATGGGGAAACGGCGGCACAAGTACTCCGATTAACAGCGGAAGAAGAGTGGAAGGGATCTCTGTTGATGGCCCGAAAGTCAAGTACCAGTTGTCGTTGGCAGTCAGCATGGGCAGTAGTGGGTAGGGAGGGCTAAGGCATAGTAAAAAGTCGCTTCAGGACCAGGTGGTGAAGTCGTTGATGGTTACGAATAATCCAACACCAGTAGAAGTCAACCCTGCCTAAGTGGTTGATCCGGTTCACTGAGGAGCATACTTAGCTTAGATTCCTATGATTAGATTAGGTATCATCTGAGCAGGCTTAGCAAAACCCTTGTCTAGCTTCTTTGATTTCTCGATCAAGAGAAAGATGACCAAGAGTAAGCGTGGCGAGCTTCCGTTACTCTATTTCCAATTTAAATAAAGCAAGGACTAGTGGTTCCCTTTAAGCTGGGAGTTCACTTAACTCTCCCTCTGGTCTTACCATTTGACTTTAACTATTGCCATCTTCTTTTAATGATGAAATACCGGCAAACGGAAATTACTTAAGTAATGACGCAAGGTTTCCTCCCACTGCTTTTCAAGAGAAAGTTTGTCAAAACACCACACCATATTTTAGGCATTTTTCTTTCCTGCCTTCGAAACTGGTTCAGGTGTCTATTTACACACTGACTGATAAAACACTAGCAGGGTAAGAAGCGATGTTGGTGACAAGACCTAGTAGGAATGAACGGAAAGGCTCGTTGAGACCTTATCTTTTCCTGTTCCTCAAGAGATAGGATTACATAGGGATTCCACTCACTAATAGTGAAGGATAGAAGTGACTCTCCCGCCCAGGCCAGGAGAGACAATAGCATACTTAAACCAGTAACCGTAGCTTTCCTAGCTTTCTTAGCTCCTTCAGCTACTTAGAAACTCCTTCTTTCATTCTTTGTTGGCTCGGGATTCTATCCCAGTGGACCTATCCCCTGCTGTATCCCTTACAAGGTCAGGGTTGCCGCGGATCGTCTGCTTCAGCTAATGTGCTTCAATAGTCGAAGAAAGAGAAAAAGCTAATCATTGATCCGAAAGTGCCACAGTCTCCTCTCTGCAGCCTATTCCCTATTCTCTTCCTTGCGGGGGTGGATTTTGTTTCAAGATGATTCTTTGCGGTGGCAAAGGCATTTGAGCCGAGGCTTGCCCCTATCTATAAGGAACGAGTGACCCGCGAAGGCAAATCTGAAGTTACTTTTCATGATGAAATTGGATAATGGGAAGATAGTGTAGATAAAGGAGAAGGCTCGTCTTCTTGCTCCCCCCTGGGATTAGTGATAGAAGTTACATAAGAGGTTATTATATTAGCTCCATGCCTACGCGGCGATATTAGTTAGTTTGGAGAACCCCTGGGCGTTGGACCCTTTTGGAACAGCCCGAGCTAGATGACAAAGCAGAGCTGGAAGGTACTTTTTGATGCTATCGAAGTACCTCGCAATCTTTTCTTCTGTTGCAGGCCTCGGAATGTAAGTCAAAGCATTGAAGGTCTCATTTCATAGAAAGAAATGGGCTGGGCGCTTCTTCTCTAGCCTGAAAGGCCAGCTTATTACATTACACATTTTTATCGATCGTTTCCCACCGCCCATGCTCCTATCGCTTTGTTGTTGTTGGCTGACAGCCCCTATCGCTAATCAGAGAGAGGTAGCGAATCGAGCTTGGTTTGGTCGCCCTAAGCCGAAGCTTCTTATTTTCTTGCCCAGCGTTAGGAGGGTCTTTCTCCATTCCTTTCGTGAAACCTGATCTAAATTTCGTCGTAAATCGTAAATAAGGAGACCTTCGCTAAGCATGTCAACGTCCGTACGGGAGCGGATTGCCGATGGATGGAGGCGGCTGCATCTAAGAGTTTAGTTCCAGGAGACTGAACAACATGGCCTGAAACGAAGTCAACTCACTTTGCTTAACAAAGGGCAGCAGAGCAGGACTTCTTTCTCACCCTCGCCCGTCATCCAACATGGTTCGCACCAGCGTTATTTGACTCGCTTAGTCCATCGCTGCTTGGCTCTACTTCAACCACTACAACCTGACGGTTCCCTTGCAGCTAAAAGAGTGCGAGAGAACACCCTTTCTGACATCAGGATATGAAAGCAGTCAAGCAGGCAACTCGACTATTCGTCTTCACTTCCTCAAAAGTGCTAAAAAGAGCCCCTGGGCGCAGACCCATCCCCAAGGGACTAAACGCATTCAGTTATCTTTCAAAGAGCTTATTCGAGAACAACCTATTCTAAAATTGGAATTGGAAAACAGCTTCTTTTAGGGATGACTATTCTGCAGCGGTAATTGCAAACAGAAAGGGAGCACCGCTTACTCAAGCACTAGTACCGTCTAAGCATCCCACAGCTGATGAAGGAGTACCGGCAACTGGTTGAGCTTCTATTCTAGGATAAGATCTGCAGCTCTTGCAGTAACAGCTTAGGGTTTGAATAGCCCTATTGACCAGGAGAGTCAGCATTCCCGCAGCTTTTACTCTGTTGCAGGTATGAAGTGAGTTCCATACCATGAAAAAGATTTCAATGGGACCAGCCTTATTCAAATTCAAATAGGGGCAGCCCACCACTGGAACTTGCTTCGCCCTCGCTCGGCTCACTCCCACCTGTCTTCTTCCAACCATAGTGAACCTTAAGAAAGATCCTTCATTTCACTACAGTTGGAACCCTTCTCGGGCAGTTACTTACTTTTAGCTGGGGTCTCCGCCAGCTTTACCTTTCCCCCCAACCTCGCTTGACTCTTGTGTTAAAGAAGCGTACCCGGAACAGGAAAGATGTCAGTAGCTAGTAGCGAAATCACTTTCGTGAACTTGTAGATAGCTTAAAAGAATCCGCCTTTCCAACTGGCTCTTCTCTGGCTGGAAGGAGAACTAGAAATGCAATTGAATAGGCTGCCTTTTTTTCTGCTATTGGCAGGGCTCACTTGAACTCGCTTGTTGGCTTGTTTGGTAGCTCGGTATTCTATATAATCATATTAAGAGTAGATAAAAATGCCTCCTCTAACCCGCTATCAAATCAATAGCTTTAGGTGATCCTCATCGTCTAGACGAAAGCCGGGAGAACACAGGCCTCACCTCGTGAACCATCCCTCGCTTGGAACAGAATCTCACTCCCCTCGATCGAAGCCCTTAAGGACATCTTACTATGATCAATAGCTAGACCGGACCTCTTCCCAGTTTCCGATCTTCTATCATTGGTCCGTTTCCCATGGTCTATCATCGATCCTTCAGAGGCAGGGTATGAAGAATGCTATGGTCTATCACCTATAGTATAGGTAAGGCTTTAGCGTTATGAAAGAACTGGGAGAGAGAGCTTCCAGGAATGGTTCCTGCCCGTCTAGGGGACTGGACCCTTCCTTGCCTTGGACTGAAAAAGAGTGAGGAATGGGGCTAAGCTATACGCTACCTTACCTTGCTGAATCATAAATAAGCAAAAAAGGGCTCCTTAGTGCTGTATGGAAGAAGGGGGTCCTCGTCTGAGTCCACGACTCGCAGCTGCCTTTCTAACTAGGTTGTGACTCCGGTACTTTATCACATGGATTTGAATCAATGAATGAGGTCAATTTCGATTCGGCTTAGTCAAACTAGGTCAAAGCCCGTTTAGTCTTTCTCTCCTCTATATCAACTGGATTGAAAAAGTCAACGGCAACTCCCACCGGCTGCTTACTGAATGCCCTTTCGGGGGGCAAGGTTCTTTTGACGTGCTTTGCAGAAGACAAGGGCTAGCGCTTTCTTAATCGATCGGTGAACAAATTTCTTGTTCTTCCCAGTAGCCTCTTACTTTGACTGACTAATGTGCAATCCCTAGGTGGCACTCCCTAAGAGGGGGGTAACCATTCTTTTTGGATGTCCTATGGTAGTCGTCATCAATCATAGTTCCCATGATGGCTGTAAGATGCTATTCAGTTAGCTAGGTCGTGGCCGGCTGTGAGGCTTTCATTTCCTCCGCCTCCTTCAGAGGTCTTGCTTTCAGAATCAAATAAGGTTTTCAAACCGTAACTCCTTCCAGCTCTTCTGGGGCATACATTTCATATATGTATTTCCTCTAGCAGGCTTTGTCTCATATCACATTACTTATTAGATAACCTTCATCACCCGGAAATGACTTACTCAATGTCTAACTGTTTGCTGGCGGATTAGCTGGTTGGCAGGTTAGCTTAATATCCCATGCTTACTCGAGCTTACTTAGGATTCCCTGACTCTTTATTTGAATTCTTCCGTGGGATAGGAGATAGGAGTAGGAATGCCTAAAACAGGCGTGGCAGGGCTTCTTACAAACCACTTGCTATAAGCACTTGAAAAGCTTTCTCCCGCGAAACACTCGCAGGTGAAATAGTGCTACAAAGCAAAAGCCTATTATATTAAAGGAAGACTCCTCTCTTCAAAAGCCAGAAGGAATCTCAAAGAATAAGCCCTACGGAGGGCTTACCAATGTAACTTGCTTAGATAGCACTTTAACTGTTCAATGCTTCCCGCTTTAATAAGACATTAACCTTAGTCTTAGAAATCACTTTACTTTACAAAGGCCAAGAAAAGAAATCTCTCCCAGGAAATTTCCATTTAGTTAGTATCATTGGACTTAGACCTAATACGGATTCTTCCGCTAAAAGCGAACTAAAGTTCTGTCCGGAATGGCGGGAGTTATAGTCCGGAGCATGTACGTCTCGTATCGAGGAAGTCGGCTCATGCACTGGTGTGGGAAGGCAGGCTTGACTTCTAGTTCCTCGGTTCCTGCAGTTGTTGAGTCAACTTAAGACTGCAGCAGAAGTAGGGACTGCGATCTTATACTGTCGCGCGGCTTCCATACCCTGAAACGATACCAAAAAGGTGAGGATTAGGCTCAACCGAAAAGGCTAAAAGAGATCGCGGAGGAGTCGCATCTGACTTAAAATGCATATCATATATAGCTAAGGGTAACGCAATCCGGCTTCTTCGTAGTATAAGGAAGAGGCCTAAACAGTATTCCTTTGTCTCGAACTTCGTGAAGAACTCCATTCTATCTCTCCCTCGTTACGAACAAAAAAGTGGGCGGGGAAAGAATAATAACTTCTATCTTCGGCCGTGCCATAGGGTTTTATCAAAAGAAAAGTATCCGATCTTCCTTGGCCTTTCACCAGGAGACAGAAGGTATCTCCCTTACTAAAAAAAGACCCTCTCTCCTCGTAGGCATGGAGATTTTTGTCTTCTCGAAAGAGAGTTCAGTCTCACTCTCCAGAACGTGCTAGTTCCACCTGATTTCCGTCCGTACTCTCAAACAAAGAAAAAAAAGGGCAAAAGAGCTCAATTACAGGGATTGAAGCTTTCAACAAATTATCCCGGGACTTAGCACAGTGGAACTTTCTCAATGGATGTGATTAAGTCATCGCTTCGCACCTCTCCTTGTCATTCGATCACACTGCTTTCCTCCACGTATCACTCGACTTTCAGTCAACCATATCTAACTCAGCGGAGCTACCGCATGTAGAAACCTAGCTACAGCTACCAAAGCAGCCGCTAAAGCCCTCTTTACCCGTTGGAATGGAAAGTAAGTAAGAAAATAAGATAAGAATCGTGTGAAATCGCGCTTTTTCATTTAACTAGTTAGTGGTGAAGTTAGAAGAGGATGGGGAAAAGGACTCTTGCTCCTTGTATTAGGCCGCCACGCCCGTATTTAAAGTTAAAGAGCTTCCTTCGGTCGCCTCTAACCTTCGTTCCTTTGATGTCGCTAAAGCCCGAGCTAAGTAAGGTCTTGGAAAGACCGAAGTCTGGAGCCAAAGCGCATCCCGGGGAAGCTTATTTGATACAAACAGTTTAGCCGCCAATAAATGATTGTCGCTATTATTACTCATAATATAATAAATAAAGTAATTTGCTGGCACTTTCATCTAGTTAAGAGAGAGCCTTTTGCCATGCCCGGTTGGGGCGAAGAGTTGGGTTGGTGATCGACTACCTCTCCTTCATATGGAGCCTCTTCTCAAGCAGCCTATACCATGATTAAATGTTTCTTAAACCCCCTATAGGGATGTTGGGGTTTAGCTCTGTTGCTCCTAGAACAGCCTTCAATATGAAATGTTAATTAGCCCGTGGCTACTTCACTCTTCAACTCGGGATGAAATCAGCAACATTAATATCTTAGTCAGTGATAAACTCTAAAAGTCTAAGCAGCCTTAGCTCATCGATTAACTCAAGCATCGGTACGCCCCTTACTCTTACTATAGTCCTGACTTACCCCAGGAGATAACAGAACTCAATAAAGATAACAATTCATCCCCGCTAAGCTTTTCACCTGATCTAAAAGGACAGAAACTACATAAGCAACCACTAAAAGGCTCTATCAGAAGAGAAGCATTAGCAGCAAAAAAAAAGAAAACAGCAATTGCCTCTTCAATCACCCGCATTAGAAGCCTTCGATCGAGTGGACTACCTTACATTAGACGCTTAGCACAGTCAGGACATCGAGTTACGGCTTCCCTCACTAAAGTAAATAGAAAACAGGTTTAGGCTCTATGCCAAGTAGATAATATAAACCCAAGTACTATAATGATATAAAAACTAAAAACTGGCAGAAACCACAGAATTCACCATGTCAATTCATTATCAGCACATTCAATTGACCTGGGCTGGGCATCCTTAGATCCGGTGTACACGCCTGTATTAAATGCTCTTCACGTAGCTGCTTTGCCACATCGCGCACTTAGCCACTCATTACATTAATGACTTCCGACTTAGCTAGCATATACTAGATTGGATTAGCATAGCACATGCTCTTAGAAAAACGGACTAATCGAGTCCGCGTAACGAAAGAAATATCCGCTTTCAATGTTAAGCCTCCCTGTCTGAATGAGCTCACTTCTTTTGACATGAGACAACCCTTCATCCATGTAATAGCTCATGGCTCTTTTCGACTCTTCTTACTTATACCCCGAAGTTATTCTGCGACGATCTAAAGCCCTGGTCATGCTTCTAAGAAGAATGGCTTTTCCTTTTCTGTCTAGCCCCAGCAGTTTACTTTCTTAAGAAAGCCTAGATCGAGTTAAGATCTATTTTCGAATTTCAGGCAAGGTAGTTACATGATTTCTTACATCAATGGCTAGTATGCTTTTGGGGCATTTGCTCTAATCGGAAGCCATTGCTTCTAGTCCTGGGGTTCTAGAGGTTGTCCAGGCATATAATAAAGGCAAATGAGAGGAGACTTGTCTTAATTTCCGAATCTAAAAAAAGAAAGTAAGGATAGATACTGACAAACCTTCCTCTAGAGTACAGTATCCGTTTTGATTCCTACATCTCTTTCCTCTGTTATCTGTCATCCATTCTACTGGCCTTGGCTCTTACTTAGAAAGTCTAGAGTCTAAAACCACATTTTTGGCAGCCTATAAGATAAGTCATGGCATAGGCAAATAAAATAGGACCAATCAAGAAAGAAATTCAGTCTATCTGGAGTGGAGGAGTTCCTAAGTTCTATAAGGCGATCGGAATAGCAAGCTAATACAAAGTCAGGATCAATTAACTTACTCCCTTTAGAAAGTGAATTCACTACACTACATCTTTCGATAGCAGGAAACCATAGAAAAAGGGATTCCATGCTCTATTTATGTTGCCTTTCACTATCTTCCTTCCATAGGGAAGCTCTATTAACAGGCTAGGCTTTCCTAAATCGAACTTCAACTCGAGAAAGTAGAAAGATCATCCTAAGAAGGAAGGAGTTAGGAAAGCGCGATCCTTATCTTCACCTAGCGGTAACTCTCTACCAAGAACCTCATAACAAAAGGAAATGCAAATCCCTCACTCTGTAAGCTTTTTTTTTTACGCCTAGCCCCTCCAAGGTCTCACTTTAATGAAAGTGTCCGAAAGACTGTATTGACTTTATTTGAAGTCTACATCATCTCATGTGGAAGGGCTCCGTCTTATAAAATTCCATCATCCCTTGAACTCAGTACTGAGCTTTACATAGATTCATGGATCTCCTATCTATGATAGATGTAAAGCGATAGAAAGCTTTCCCCTCCTTTATTTGAGCTTTCTGCGCTACTTCCTTTCTTTGAGACAGAGCTTCGTTGGCCCGCTCCTACAGCTACAGTGAGCTACTAGATAAAACTTCCAAACCAGATATGAATATTCAATATTCCTACTCAGGTTGATATTAGAACTGAGACTGAAGTTGCTAACAAGCGGGAAATAAGGGAATATGGAAATATTGGAATTCACTACTGAACTGTTCTTCACTCAACGCCTCTTGATTGACTTTAGAACTGAAGGAAGCCGGTAGAAAAGGAAGTGGCAGCAGTGTTTTATAGAACAGCTTTTTTGTCTAGAGATTCATCCCCTAGTCAGTGAGGAAAAGGGTCTATTGGAGAAAGAGAAGTAGGGGAGGAAGAAGGCGTATGCAAAGAGCTTTTTCTCAGCGTTCCCGTTCGGCATTCTTTCAACAAATGAAAGATTGCCCATACCCTATTGGTGGGGAGACTTCTTAGAATGGTCTCTGTACCAAGGGTGGATGAGGCAGTATCTGAAGTACCCGCACTGGTATTGTGCTGTCGCACTTGACCAAGCAGTTAGCTTGGAGGCTTTCATAGACCCTCCAGTTTATTGCCGAACATGGTACACTCCTAAAGTAGACTTGTCTACTTACTTTCTTTTAGGTTTTGTGTCATGTTTCAGGTATATGACTGGGTGGTTGAATTGTCCAGGCTTTACCTTCATCCCTGGCCGAGTCTAGTGAATCTCCTTTGGTTGGGGTTGATCACATCTTAACAGATCATCAGACCCTTATGGAACTAGCTGATGCTTCTGGTTATGCACTGGCTCTGATGCCATCAGCTAAAGGACTTGTTCCGGAGCACCAACCGTCCCCACTTCATTGGAACTTACAGGGGTGCTGTGAGTACTGCTTTCTGTGCCGAAATTGTGGAATCTGCTGATGCATACTTGTTCGCCAGACCTATCTTCAATGATTACTGCTCTGTGGGGTATTCACATCTTCTCAAGAAAGACAAAGCGATCATTGTGAAGCCCGAACGAGTTGTGATTGGTAATGGCCCCGCTTTTGGGTGTGTGCTAATGAGGTATTTCCTAGGGGCGCTAGCTAAGCGACTCAAGCATAACGAAACTTCCTTCTTACGAAAACTACCACAGGATATATGTTCCTGAAGGGCCAACCATTGAAGGCTGCACCTAAGGAACCTTTGAGGGTTAATGTTCTGTTTCAACATATACAAAAAATGCTGTCTAGTGAATCCGCTGTAATTGCTGAGACAGGGTATTCATGGTTTAACTGCCAGAAGCTGAAGCTGCCAAAGAGTTGTGGGTATGAGTTCCAAATGCAATATGGATCAATCGGATGGTCTGTTGGTGCAACACTTGGTTATGCACTGGCTTTTCCTGAGAAGCGAGTGATTGCTTGCATAGGCGCTGGAAGTTTCCAGGTGAATGCTCGGGATGTATCCACAATGCTGCGATGTGGACAGAGGAATTGAAAATCCTGATAAACAATGGTGGATACACCATGGAAGTTGAAATCAATCCATGATGGGCCATACAATGTGATCAAGAACTGGAATTACACTGGGTTGGTTGACGCAATCCATAACGGGGAAGGCAAATGCTGGACTGCCAAGGTGTTCTGTGAAGAGGAGCGAAATTGAAGCAATTGAAACTGCAACAGGACCTAAGAAGGACTGCTTCTGCTTCATTGAGGTGATAGTTCAATACGAGCAAAGAGTTGCTTGAATGGGGCTAAAGGGTCTCTGCTGCTAATAGCCGTCCTCCCAATCCTCAGTAAACTTGCACCATTTAACCCACAACTTGAAAAGCTTGTAGCTAGGCTAGGGTAATGCTAGTTCTTTTCACCGACGGAACAGGTATAGCTTTGATCGAAGGAGAAGGAAGGGAGCGATGGAATTGAGGAAATTCAGCATCAGGATCGGTTGGATTGATTGGGATACGGGCGAAGCTACCGGGCAAGGAAGCCTTGCTTCAGCTTTCAAGCTTCACCTCCATTCTCACGAGTTGGATCCGAGACCTCTTGCTTGAGGATTAAGCTCACTCCCTTTTATTCTAATCCTGAGGGTTCCTACTCTTCTTAGACAGCTACTTACTTAGGGCTTCTCATTACCTGGGGAGATCTTTCTTTCTATGATAGAGAGAAGAGCGAGGTACTGTGACCTTTTCTTTGCTTTCCTTACAGACAGGGAATACTAATGATATCGCCAGTGTAATAGAATTTTCCCTATCCGTCGACTCACTTGCAACTATATTAAAAACAAAAGCAGTGGCGAAGGGCTTTAGGTCTCGAGCGAAGCGAGAGGAAAGACTTTTAGGGTACCCTACATCCCTCCCCCTTGTTCTCAGTTACTCATCAAATGGTACTCAGTTAAATATAAGGCCCGGTTAGTGGCTAAGGGCTACACCCAAAAGTACGGTGAAGACTATGATGAGACATTCGCACCGGTAGAAAAGATTAATACCTTTCGAATACTGCTCCCCCTAGCTGTGAATTGAAGCTGGCCTCTAATGCAGCCAGATGTTCTGAATGCTTTTCTCAACGGAGACCTGGAGAAGGAAGTGTATATGGATCTGCCACCTGGAGCTGGATATGAATCCATGAGTGGAAATCTAGTTTGTAAGCTGCGAAAGTCATTGTACGGGCTGAAGCAATCTCTACGTGTCTGGTTTGGCAAGTTGACAACAACAATGAAGCTGTTTGGTTATAAACAATTCCAACGGCGGTGATTGTTCATAAAAAGAAGAAATGAATAAGAATCCACCAAGGGAGAGAGAAAGTTAGTGAGAGAAGCTCTCGAGTGCCTCTGAAACCAACGACCACTCCTATGAAAGAACAGAGTACGGTGAATGAGGAGAATACAAGTGAGAACAGTCAAGAGAAAACTAAGGCAGCAGAACATAAAGCCTAGGGTAAGCCAACGCAAATCTCATATCGTGCTTCACTTCTGGGGCATGAACCAATGGAAGTTGACAAAGACTTCAACTGGTTGGAAGAAGAGAAGGCTATGGCTCCAGTATATACAGAGAAACTAAAGAAAAGAATAGAGAAGCAGCCCAGAATTGATATTCCAGATGAAAGATGGAAGCAAATATGCCTAGGATGCCATTGTCATTAAACCACTAGGTAGACGATTCTATCTTTATGAACTGAAAGATAGACGATTATGGCTTTGGGGTGCACCAGATTTCGAGCTTATGGATCTTCCTTTAAACTACTATGTTATTATGTTATTAGAACAGAGGAAAAACAACTGCGTCAAAAGATACTTAACGATGGTCCATGGGTTGTTGCTGGGCACTGTATTGCTACTCAGAGATGGAGTCCAAATTGGAATCCCTACAATAACAAGCTCACGAAGATTGCCCTTGGGATTAGAGTACCCATACTTCCAATGCATTGCTACACTACACCACACCGTAGATTTTCTGATGGAAGTGGGTAACTTGATAGGTTTCTGTCTCACTCTTAGTACTCATTCAGTACTTCATATAAGGTATATTGTTAGGTAACTGTCTTATCTCATTCTGTATCCTTGCTCGTTCACTGCACTCTCCTAAGGGTTTAATTAAGACAGTTTTATCCTTCCGTTCGTGCGCCCTCCCTGTCTGAATGAGCTCACTTCACTCTAAAAATAAAATGTATAATGTAAGCAGGTCTGCAACTTTCTTTTCTTTTTTGCCGGAAATAGAAATGGGTCGAACCCTCATTGCTGTACCATCTTGTCTAGTGAGAAGCAATTTCGAGCGCCTACATAACCTACCACTCCAACTCAACAAGAAGATAGGTATCAGACCATATGTAGTTCATCCGGACATTTTTACCCAAGTTAATCAAGAAAGAGCGCACCGCAGAAAGATTCTAACCACCACTGGAACTTGGATTAAGAAGTTCAAGAGGCATCCTCCATTCATATCGATTTATGGAAAACCATATCATTCATCAAGAAAGAAAGATTTTTCCAAGAGGGTCCCCTATGAGATAGGGGTCTTGATTCCCATTAGTCGGGTCCTCACTCCTCCTCTAAAGCCCTGCCCCCTCCCTTAACTTAAGGAACCCCCCCAAAAAAAATATTCTATTAGAAAGGAAATCTGTGGATGTTGTTGTTATAAAGGCTTCCCAATCCTCTCAGAATTGTAGAAAGAAAGGGGATGGGGGTTCCATAGGAAGAAAGTGTGGGAGTAGGCTTTGGTAGGCATCACTAGATGGATAATCAACTAGAAAAGCCGATAGCACAAACTGATAATCAACTAGAAGAAGAAATAGACATGAAGCAGGCTTCTAAATCTCTTATTATTTTATTAATGCCATCATAAGTTAGTTGATCTACTGGAAGCTGCACGGTTGAATGGATTCTTGTGATCACTTTGCTTGATACACGTCAGCACGACTCTCTTTGGATCACGATTCCAAAATGCCTGGATCGCTCTTCCGGGCCGGGTCGAGCCTTTCATTAGTGCATCGTATGTAGTAGTAGCGAGCAGTTCCTTCCCGGATCGAGAAGCTTGAGCAAAAAATTCCCCCATACAGATGGAGGCGCCTATAGCCTTGCCTCTGGCTTTGCCCCCTTATTACGGGTGAATCTCTTCGATCCGGAATTTCACTATCCCTAAAAAAAGGCTTTTCTGCTGTTAGCTCCGCCACTGGGCGGACTTCAATTCAATAGTAGACAAACTTAGCAAGCAAGAGATGAGATGCAAAAAGAAGGAAGGTCCAGGTAAGGCCTAACCACTGTTTTCAGATGCAGATGAAAAGGGGGTGCCAGTCTTTGAATGAAAAACCGATGCGACGCGGAGAACCCTTTTCCATACCAAGTTCTCGTCTAACGGAATGGAAAGAAAGAACCTTTACTTTATGAGGTGAGCTAGTGAGACGTAAGGAAGTGCAAAGCCCTCAATCAAGACTTGAAAAATTGCATCTATCACAATCCAAGTCAAGATCCAGAAAAGAAGGGAAGCTAGCCACCCCGATGCCTTCTTACTTAACTTTAGGCAGTGCCCATACGTTCCAACGTGGCGCAAGAGAAAGAAAGTCTTGTTTAAAAGTATTCCCTTTCATGAGATCAGTAGTTGGTGGAATTCTTCAAAGTCTTTCTGCTGTTTTGGGAGAGCACAAAAGCTGATTGATTAGGAAAGAGCTGCTAAGAGGGATGACTCGCCCTTAGCCCCTGTCTAAAACCTAGCAAACAGACCGTTGTAAACCAGGTGAACTAGAGCGAACCGGAGAAGCAAGCAAATAAATAGCGGCCTCTCATCCACCTCTAGCAGTTAAAGGAAAGTATTCCGATCTTTGATCCGCCGATTCAGGAGCGATTGAAGCGAATACAATAAAAGAATGCAAGGCCCAGGAAAAGCATCTCGACTGCTTCAAAAATAAGGCCTTCTACGGGCAAAAAAGAAATTCTATAGTTTCCCACCTCAAGCCCATTTCGAAGTAACGCATTCTCTATAGAAATAAGGCCTCCTCAATCGATTAGACTATGGCGAATCACTTGTGTATTGGTCTTTGGGAAAGTGTAAGACGCTATTGCTCGCAACTGGGTCGGTCTTGAGTGCATACACTAGGGTAGGGCTAACAAAAAAGTAAAGAATAGTAGCTTCTCTTGCATTTCTCTAAAGGGTCGGAGGTATTCTTTTTATGGTGTAAGGGCCGGCAACAGCTCCCTTTGGAAGGAATCGATCGTCAACGTCTTTGGTTCACTCCACCCGCCCGAAATGAAATGACAGATCCTAAAATGGCGTCGAGCGAACCATCTCAATAAGGGAAGATGCCCAGGCTCTTCCCTTATTGAGATGGTTCGCTCCTATGCTGCCCTTCCCTTGTTCAAGACTTTTGTGGTTGCTTGCCCTAGCCCTAACGGGGCTAGGATCTGATTCAAAGGCTCCGCTCCTCTTAAGCCCAAGCCCTGTTCGTGGATAATCAAGAAAGCTTGCGCCTCGACGCTTTGATCCCTTGTTTCACTTCGGCCCGATCACACGTAGGAAAATGCGCCTTGGCAAAGCTCTGCCTGACACAGAACCAATCGGGAAAAGAAAGAGCTAAAAAAAACTTGACTTTCTAGGTTTATAGGATAGGCTGTCCTTACTGGAAAACCTTTTCCTTTAAGGAGTGCAGCCAGCGCGTTACTTCGAAATGGGCTGATAATACCGTGTTAAGTCGGTATCCTGTGGTAAGGTTAGGTTTCAAGACAGAGTGAGCTGGAAAACAACGAATCTTCGCCTAAGCAGTAGTTCTCAATCCCTTTATTCCAAGATCGTATATAATCGAGCGGCTCGCGCATCTGTTCTTACTTAATAGGTTAGGGGCTAGGCTAAACCTCCCTCACATCTGATTCAATAGCAATGGTAATTCCTCCAACACCATCAACCGCGGATACGATAGATGATTCTATGCCATCTTTATTCCCTTCCTTGCTTTACCTTACCCTATTGCTACTGCTAGCATTAGCACTACCTCGACGTCCCATAGCTGATTCTCAAGAAGCAGATTCTCGAACAAGAGCAGGGGATTCTTTCGTCCGAACACCGGATAAGCATTCAGTTACCTTGCATTCGATTTTCCCTATGTCAGTTGCTTCTGTCTGTAACAAGGCATTCTTGCAGCAAGAGGGCATTTGAGAACAGTAAGAGCATATTTTTCTTCAATTGCGATCAAAGATCGGTGGTAATGCTTTTGCTTCTTCTCTCTCTGCTCTTGCTAGCAATGACATTTGAGGAAAAAGGCTAGGCTCCTCTAGAGACTAGACCGGGTACATTAGCAGGGAAAGCTACTCTTCACCGGAAATAGTAACTGCCGCACAAAGGCATTCTGTTGAAAGTGTTCAGTAATCGTCTGCTCATAGAAGTAGGATGAAATCGGGCTTGATGCCATCTTCTTCAGTCAGTCTTAGGGCAAGGAGTTCTTCCGCCCCTCCCACAGCGGTAATGCCGATAGCTCTGATTACCGGAATTGCTTTAGGGATTGGATTTGGATTCCTTTCTCTTCGAGGCGAGGCATATGACTCTTATCGATATGCCACTAGCTCAGGAAAGATAGACACGCACACCCCCTTTCATTGCCGTTACCAGCCTTTCTATCTTAGCCCGGCGCCGGGGAGAGACTGGGAGTGCTTTCGAGAACAAGAACACATGCACCGGGAATTCATCTGCAGAGCAGCTCCATTTCCTATCCTCTTTGTCCAAAATTCCTCTCCTTGCTCCGAAAATCCACTCAGAGAATTAATATAATCTAAGAATAGCTCCTCTGGTAGCCGGCCTTTCTTCTTTCTAGCATTCCAACTTTTTTCTGACCTTCCGGTTCTGAATCCGTAGGACACTTCTCTGTTCTCATGTATACCTACACGAGATCTCGAACTTGAAACGAAACATCACTCTCCTCTTTCTTTTACCTTTCTCTCTATCCTGGGGCCAAACTCACACTTTCTGGAGCTATAGCATACATTGAGCCAGCAGGGAGAGCCCTCTAGAATAGCAAAAGCCTTTGCTGCTTACCATCGGACTCATTCCTGTCCTCATGAGCCTTGACGCGTTCTTGTCGCGTCTCCTTGTCACTGCCTTGGTCTCCCCCACCTTTGGCGTGACTGCCCCTCTCCTGTAAGTCAAGTGGCTTTCGCCCCTTTCCTCTTTATGCTTGCCCTTAGCATGGGCAAAGTCCATCAAAGACTCGGCCTCGTTGATGGCTTCGTCCACATTAGAGACTTGCCGGCGTTGCAACTCCTCCCTTACATACCAGAGTTTGAGACTCAGGCTAGAGGATCTTTACTCTTCTCTCCTGGGATTATTAGAGTGTCAGATTAGCCTTTGGATTTGTTCTGCCTTCCATTTCTATGCTAATCCCTGAGTGCTCGTTCCCTGGCTCTAGCGAACCAGTAAACTTCCTGCCCAGCCGGGCTCTTCTTCTTCCTCCCTGACTTCATACTCGCTCTAAGCCAACAAAAAGGGCAGGGCTGACCTTAGATGGATGGCTGGCAGATGGAAAGCGCTTAGCTTAAGACTAAAAATGCATGACTGGGCACTAGGTGGGCTGGAATGGAACTACCACGGACTAAGAGAATGAATTTACCAGCTATTCGAAATAAATCCTTATCACGATTCTAAGTCATTTCCCTGGTTAGGGACATGACAGTACATGCCAGGCAAGAGGTTCTTAAACATAAGGGAATGTAGTTTTCTGCACTATAGTCTCCATGTTGCATAATAGAAAAACATTCCATTTACTAAACTACTTCATTATATTATTTGAATAGGATCATTGAATCCTCAACTATTCCGTTAGTCATTTATAAGGAAAGAGCTTGGAGGTTAGTAATCCTTCCCTCCTTCCTCCTGCACCTTGCTGCACTCTCCAATTTAAGGCAAAGAGAGAATGCTAAAGTGATTGGCAATGTCTTCTTGAGAACTCAAAATTCCATCTGCTACAACCTTCTTTTAAGCTTAAATCGAATAACCCGGGGTCGAAAGACATCTCTCCCCTATCTCTTATAAAGGAGTTATGAACTCGCACCACCCGTACGGTCTTTATGCCGCCTACTATTCAAAGCCAGGTATTGACTCAGGAATTATCTGATAGGGAAGCTAAAAATGGCTTGCTTTCCCGGATCGACTTTGCTCACACCTAGGTGCCCACTCATGTTGGGCACGTAATGATGACTTCAATTGTTGGGAGTCCGGGTTGCGACACCTGATAGCTTGCTATAGCACTCTTGCTATTGGATATGTGTATGATACACAGCACTCTTGGTATTGGATTTCTTCTCCCTCTCCTCTCCCTTACGGTCGAGTTACTTTGTTCCTTCCTCTCGCTTCGCTCGAGCATCTTCAAACCTCACTCCGGCGAATGGGTACCTAGGCTTCTCTTGCCAATGTATACAAATAGACAGACCTGGCGAACTATCTTTCCAAAGCCACTCGACCATGTGGGAGAGGGGTGAAGCTACTCGCCCCTATTCGATAAGTTAAGGAGAGGGGCCCTCAACTAAAAATAAGTTTCATTCTCGACATTGCAAACTCTTTTGTTACCTCTTTCACGGCGGCGGTTCATTCTGGTTCTGTCGGCAAATCGCCTTCCTTATAGGAGGAAGAGGAACTTTGGATTCTTAGCTTATTTGAGAACTTCCTTATGATCTCATCCACATTGTCCATGGAAGACGTTTCTTCTTCCAATTCGTCTATTACACCCTGGATTTGGATAGTTTTTTGTTGTGCGTCCTCAACTAATTGAGCATAAGGATCCCTTCTTTTTTTTTTCAGAAATAGATCAAAAATCCACATTGATAGTAGGGTGCCACCGACTTGCTCAAGAAAGGTCTAAAGCCAGACATTGAGTGGCGGTTGACCAATCGATAGCCTAAAACTACAAGCCAGCTTGAACTACTTCCTACGTCACCCTTCGTCCACCTCTCCCTCAGCGAGGAAATAGTAGTAGCAGCAGTCTCCCCACTAATTCAAGGTTACAGTCCCAACCAAGTCAAAGAGTCTGGTACGAACAAAGGCATTATATGAAAGCTTTCCTTAACCATTCAAGGAAGGGATTCGACTTAGACCACTTAGTAGGACCTTCTGGCTTACAGGAGACCTTCCATCCATGGTTGATATCTTCCTAGACTTTCTGCTTATTCGGGAATGTGAGTTTTTGTTTCCCAGTCCTTTGTTGGAGGAGAGCCTACAATGTCCGAATGTTCGAAAGAAAGATGCTAATGTCACTAAGGGAATAGCTCCAACATTCCTTCTTGTCTCGCTTAGGCTTTTTATTCACTTTTTTCAATAGCCTTGGAGATCAGGCAGAATGGAGACAAATCAACGATTGGTGCAGGATTGACCACTCAGCTATCCAAGTTACGTAAAAGACACATTTGGAAGTTTTTCCCTGCCTCATGAGGGCACACTTTGAGTCCCAAACTTTCTGTCTGAAGCAAATGCTGGAAGTCCAAGATGGTGGTTTGGAACATCCAAGAGGACACCTGATCCACGCTCTCTTCCCTTGGTAAAGAGGAATTTGAAATCTAAATCAATCATTTGATCAAACAAAAAAAGTACTTGGGCCTTAGAGGCAGCGGCTGGGGAAGCGAAGGGAATAGGAAGACCAGGAACGAAGTCACTCGACCAAAAGAAGGTCTTATTTGAGTTCAAAGCGAGGAGCCAGACAGAGACAGATTGCAATTGCAAAAGCCAACTCTAAGAAGCTGCTTTACAGGAAAGAGGGGCAAAAGCAAAGGAGAGAAAAAAAGGGGAGCTTAACATATAGAAATCGGTTACACACTAAAGGAAAGATAGATTGACGTTTTCCTACCCGACTACAAAAGATATTCTACATGTGGTTAACAAAAGAGTCACTGGTTATTGGCCTCAAGACAGAGACGAGCTGACTAGGATCATAAGGTTAAAATAGGGCTAGGCTTTCTCTCATGGACCTTTTTATATTATATTACGATATACGACCGTTTGCCCTTTCATCACTTTGGCCTGGAGCCAGTCTAGGGTGTAGGCTTGCTTCGCATAGGCTCGGGTCGGTGGTAACTAAATATAGAGAGAAGAAAATCCTTAGGTTGACCAAGGATAGGAAATCTACTCTATCTACTGATGCGGGAAAGGTTGTTGAGAAGGGGACATGTGATCAATTTGTTCTCCTTTCTAACCGATCCATTGCGTGTCACGTCGCCCTATCCATAGAGGAAGAAGGCGTATGCTCAAGTCTAAAATCTTTCCTACCAATCGTATAGTCAAGCTTGAGTGCCTCCCTTTTTTGATGATCTTGTCACTTCTCTTAAACTATAGCTTCAAGCTACTATTGATGCAGGAACAAACCACTAGAAATAGGTATCTCTACGCGTAAGAATGAATATATGATTAATTCAAATACATTAACCCGGCAAGAGTTGACCATGCAGGGGAAGTGACTAATGAGCGGGGTACCTTAGCTTATGCCAGGTTGAAACCTTCCTTTAATAAGAAAACCAAAAAGCAAAAGAAGAAAGAAAAGAATTTACTAGTTCTTTGACCCTGAATGGGAATTGTTTGACGACTTGATGAAGATGTGCTTGTGGTCGAAATTCTTCCACCATGGAAGATGTACTTTGATGGTGCTGCTCATCAAGATGGAGCTGGAGTCCTCTTTCTTACTTCTGAAGGAGAAGTGCTGCCGCACTCCTTCACCTTGTCGAAACCTTGTTCCAATAATCTCGCAGAGTACCAAGCCCTCATACTTGACTTGAGATGGCTGTGGATTTGAAAGAGTTGCAACTCTTATGGAGATTTGAAATTGGTGATCAATCAACTCCTTGGTAATTATTCAGTTAAAAAGCCTGACCTGAATTGATTCCATACTATAATTACGCAAACAAAAAGGCTTATTGGGTGGCTTGGTGATGTGACCATAGAGCATGTCCCAAGAAAAAAAATAGACAAGCAGATGCCCTTGCAAGACGCTCAAGATCTATAGCTGCTTGGCTTGGTTGGATTGCTTTGAATAGAGATGCTTTCTCTGGTTCACTGAGGTAGTTAGACTAGCTGGAACGTAGCGAAGGTTCAGTTGCTCTTCCAGGGAAGAAGGACGCAAAAAGCCAAATGTTACAGGGGCTTGGGATGCCTCACCGTTCAGGAACAGAATGAGGCGGTAGCACTTGGCGTGAGTGCGCAATAAACCTACCCATTGGATAATCAAAGTTGAGTGTACGCTTTCGGTTAAGTGAAGGGATAGACCGAAGCAGCTCACTAACGAAATTTCAGATCAGGGAATGTTACCCGAAGCATATCTCGTTGGATGGATGTCATTGCCGCGAAGTGAGCTTTTATGGGACTTTCACAAAGCGGACTACTATCATATATGCCTTCCCAGGGAAAAGCGGTATAACATCCTGATCTCAAAGGAGAGCCTTGCTTTTTCTGTGCTGAGTCTATAAGCAAAGAGGGGGTGCCCAGTACACTTGAAATGCGTCCCAAGGTCGCCAATGACCAGTACTGCAACTGAAAGCCAGGGTATCTTACCCTAAAAGGAAATGATGTGTACGCTGGAGCTGAAACAAGAGCTTTCACGGGTGACCTATGACTTGTTCCCAGAAACCTGCCCTAGAAAATCTTTATTCGACCGATGCAACGAAGCAGGTCAAGGACCGAGGTAGTCTTTTCCAAGAGGGTTGGAATCGGTTCTCTAAGAGTGGGAGACCCCTTCTTGACTTACGGCTCTAAGGTAATCTCTCTTCACTCTTTCTTTCCCCGGAACCCATGCTCTAGGGGGTTTCCCTATTTCCCTTCTCTGGATAGGGGTCACATCTATCGGAAATTCCAGTTCATTTCAATAGTAAGGCCCCGGTTCAACTGAGTCTGAAAACTGAGATTTCACGCATCTTTCTTTAGACACTTGGGGATTCTCGACTGGTCTTGAAGAACCTTATTTGATTCTTCCCCGGGGCTGTGCCCAAACTCCTCTTTCTCTTCTCTAACTAGTCAAGACCCGTCCATAGTCCCTACTCTTCAGTGTCAAAAAGACAATTTTCATACGGAAAGAAGCCATCCTATACCCCTATCTCACGATTTATTTAAAGCCTTTCATTCACCTAGTAGGGATAAGGCCTTCTCTTACGAAATCTCAATTCAGCTATCCTGATTGAAAGCTATCGCTAACCGAATAAAGCGACTCGAGGTCAAGCTTTCTCCTTTCTTCTTTCTTCTATAGTTTCCCACAACGCACTTGCCCCCTTACAGAGATGAATTGATTGATCAGATGAAGCAAAGCATCCTGTTTAAGCATTTCATTCTTACCCCCCAGATCTCAGGTAATAGAATCTCACGATTAGAATGAGTTCTTGGTGATTGGTAAAGGCATGAAGAGTTCCAACAACAAGAGAAAAGGAAGCTACCTACATATCCTCTCTTCTCGAAGGGACCAGGCTAATATAATAGAAGAAGGGCAAGTCTTTGTGGGCTTGAAGGCCCTTATGTTTTTGGCGAGAGAGGGACCGAAGTAAGACAGTGAAAGAGAGGGACTTCCTTCTTTCACGTACTGAAAGGAAGGCCTTTCTCATAGCGAGTAACCTTTATTTTGGTTGCTTTCGTGAGAAAGGGGATGGGGAGTGGTGAGGAGGGCCCCATCCCCCAGACTACTTTACAGAATGGAATGGATTCTACGTACAGGAACTGGTTTAACAAAAGGGATCGAGAACTACATAGATCTAAGACTTTCCTTCCTCGGTCTGGGAGGTAAGTTATGTAGGCGTACAACTCTTCCTAGGTTGTATTCGATCACGAATGACCAAAGAATCTATTAGTAGTATGCCTCAGAAGACCTTCTCGCAGATGATTTCTAGTCAGTGTGCCGCGAGTGGCTTCTCGATGAATAAGCTGCGATTGCTCTTGTTGATACAGTTTCATTTTTTTAGGCAGTTTCGTATTCTACCCGTCTTACCTGATGATTAGGATTTGCTTTCCCTATTTGAAAAAAGGAGATCTGTGTCACTCTCACTATGCTTCACACATGAAATTATAATGCTTTCAAGGGCTCGAATAGATTGATTTGAGAACTTGTTTCAAAGGCTGGGTTGCCCCGGGGGAGAACTTTAAGAATCTCTTTCGCTCTCGGATCTAATTCTCTGCTTAGTGACTCGATCTCTCTTTCTTTCGAAGCTCGTGCACTACTAATGGCCTCGGAGTTAAGCTTAACTAAACTCCATAAACCGCTACGCCCCTTAGCTGCCGGGAAGTGCAAGCTTTGCGAACCAAAAAAGCCTGCCGATGAAACCCGTTCCCTCGTGCTTCCATTAATGACAGATACATCAGTAGAGGTCGGCCAAGCATGATCAAGGCAGGTGAGCCCTTCCCGCTAACCAAAGGCAGAATTTTTGAGAAACTTGGACCCATTTAAACAAAGTTCTAATTCCCGCTCCGACCCGGGTAGACAACACCTGAGTGAACACTACGCAACCGAACTGATCATGGGCCAGAACACCCTATTGGGTTGGGTTGGGCGACAAAGTGGACCTTTACCCGAAGCGTAAAGCGGATTCTATGACGCTTCCAAGCCCACAAAGGCGAACGAAATGACGTATATAGATAGAAATCGCTACTGATGCAACTGTACGAAAAGTTGTCTAGTGATCCAATAAGTAGACATACATAAGAGGGATAAAAGGTGGGCGTTAAGGACTAGGTCAAGGGAAAATGCAATTCAAAATGGCAGTCAGTCTTTCAAGTTCCTCGTCCCGCTTTCGACAGCAGGATTGGATATGATTGGTGAGACTCCTGTGCAATCTCCGCCGGGCCAGCAAACCATCGCGGATTCGATCGCAGGCGTCTATGCTGTAGCAACTAGAAAACAAGGATTCTCGGCCAAGCCAAGTAATAGCGTATATAAGGATGTAGATTGATTCTATATCTGTGGCACGAAGCTTTCTCTCAAGATCCTTGCTATCAAGACCATGTGAGACGGCTGAGTAACCATTTGTGTTGACCGCTAATAACCCAGGTCACATTGCGTGCGGGATGTGTCAACCGGCAATGCGAGGTCGTATAGATCATTTCTTGTTAGCAAGGATGGGGAGAGCTTCACGGCTAGAGGAAGTCCGCCGATCACGCTACGAACAGTTTGATTGTTCTAGGAATGAAAGAACTGCTTTCTATTAATACGGGACTTTACAAGGCGGATGCTGGTCCTCCCCTATTTCTAGTGTTTGGCCGACTCGACTGGACGGCTTGTTAGCAAGGCAGGATTGGCCGGATCGGACGGACGGGAGAGTACCCACGAGGGAAGATAACGGGCTACTCCTACACCCTTCTGTCTGAGAATGCTTCTTTTAGATGAAAGGAATGGCATTGCTACCTTTCCGTACCAAAGCAAATGTCTCAAACAGTAAGGGAATAGCACACCGAACGGAACATAATCTGAAACCGGGGCGGGAAGCCGTCAAACAAAGAAATCCTATACTATAGTTCCCAGGCCGGGCGGAAAGACTAATTACGGGGAAGCCAGCAAACTAACTCTCTACGGGGCAGATAACAAACCAGGCGAAACAAACAAGAATACCTCCAAGTTCCTCGATGGCCTATTGGAACCATACAAACAAGTATACGCGGTCAAAGAAAGACTAATACGGGTAAGCTTGAAAACAAACTAGACTATCCAGCCGAGCCAGCCCCGCCGGAAAGACTAATACAGGGAAGTCTAAGCGGTATAAGCAGTCTATGGGTAATACGGGGCAAAACATACTGATTTCCACGTCGGAACAAACAAACTAGAATACCTTTAAGTTGAAGTAAGTTTAAGGCGGGGGTAAGCAAGTTTAATACGGTTAAAGCCGTTAAAAAAAGAAGTTCCCAAGCCGGGAAAGCTATCATACGTGATTCCACTATACTTTCAAGCAAATGAAACAAACCGTAAGGAAAGGGGAGGCACTACTGTAACCTATAAGATCTGGAGTATGCAGCCCAGCCCTACTAGGGCTTTCTTCCGACTTCAAAAGGCCTGGTGGTGGAAAAAGAACTATCGTAGAGCCGGTTTACCACGCAGAGGCAAGAATGAAAGCAGCAGTTCGAGCAGATGACCTTGAAACTCTTGAACCAATAGTAGGTCCAGATGCACACATGGTTTCATTTAAGGCTACAGACTCGGCTTCTTTCCCTTACTGTCTGTCTCCGTCGACGTCGAATTTTTCGTTTTTTTTATGCCTATATCCGATTAGAGCATTTCATTTCCTATTTCCAAAATCTTGCCTGGTCGAATCTTTCGCGGAACATTCCAATATGGAATGAAGCTTAGACACAGTCTCTAAGGAGGAAGGATCGATGGTTTTGAGAAGTCTTCAGGTTTCATTCTCTTATGATAGATAGGATAGCGCCGTCCCCTATTAACGATAAAAGAAAGACAGGTTCCCTGGTTCTGTTACATCAAACGTTTAGTTCTCTTCCCGGAAACCACTGAATTACCCCTCTTTGGGCATATAAAGATTGAGTAAGAAGGGTAAGCCATTTGACCATAAGTTCACAGCTTAGGATCAGAAGGAAAGATTCCATCCCGTCTTTACTTTAAAGCAATGGTCTACGACTCCGCAGCTTGCTGAGGAAAACTCCTAAGTTATTTTTTATTTTTCTTCTATCGCGTTAAGACAAGCCCTAGTCCCAAGCTAAAGAGCATATTCATCTGCACCTGAAAGGATAGGGATGAAGTTAGCGCTTAGAGCTCCTCTCGCTCAAAGATTTATTGGAGAGCTCCTCGTTGCTACTATGAATATGAAAGGAAAGGGCAGTGTCCCAGGTTTAGCTAAGTTTGAGTAGCACTTCCTGTGTGAGAAACTCACTAAAACTACACCAAAGAGGAGGGGCATAGGGAATCCCGTATCGATGCAACTAGACACCGCCGGAAACTGGCGATCAAGTCTACGATATGAGTCTTCGTTGAACTCATTTGAAACGAAGACTCATATTCCTCGCCTGCAAGAAAGATGATAAAAAGATCAACGCCTACTTGCTCCATGTCATTCTTACTGACTGTACCATCACAACAAGGTATTTTTCTCGGAAAGGTCAAACCCTTCAATCCTGAATTGCTAGTTTTCAATCTCGTCCGATGGCCGGAAATCAGAAACAAGGCTTCCAGAACTCTTCTTCATGGGGACGGGAAAGTTTATAAGAGGACGGAGCCCCCTCTTCGGGAGAGATTCCTCTCCGTGCCTCATCGTTAGTGATGAACTCTTCCGAACAGATTTTCTCTAGAAGAGGTTTAGCCCTTTCCATTTTTGTCGATCTTCCGCTACGGCTCACTGTACGTTCCTTTAGCTATAGGCGTGTCCAATCCGATAATAGTCCGTTCCACACATAGTGCAAGGAAGCTCGGTGCGATGAGCTGAAGGAGAGAGTATGTTCGATGATGCCGGAATAGTCCTTTCCATTTTCTTCCTAAATTTAGCAAGCTTGACAACAGGAGGGGATGTAGGAATTGCGCATTACGCATGAGCAACCTTATCCCAGAAAGAACTCGATGGAGATGGATTGATCGGTTGGATGATTCCAATTAATGAATAAGAGTCAATCCCTGTTCGATCGAAAGAGCACTTCGACCCTATAGAATCTAGTAGGACATTGCCTCCTAGAGGGGCTAGGAGTTCAAAGATTCTAGTCCATCCAGTCCCAGTGGCTCCGCGGTGCTCCTTCCGCGATACGCACTAGCACGCTCCGAAGCAAACGAGCTTGTACGCATGCTTCTAGAGCTACTCGATTCGCTACAGCACCTGGCGCTTGACCCCAAGGGCAAAGTTCCTCCACTGAACCGTCGTACCGAATCATCTCCGTCAGAGCAGGCATATGTCGGCTGGATCGATAAGAGTGTGAGGAAGAATGCACGGATAACAATAGTCAGGTAAAGGGCGGCTACTATTAAGAAGGAGAGTGCGCGTATCCTTTCACTGATAAGACGGTGCAGACGAAAAAGAGTCTGTATGATCGTCCGCTATCATCAGTCTTCGTTTAACCAACATTACTGCATTGCATATAGAGAAAAGCCCCTCTAACTATCACTTCAAGCCGTCAACTGTCCAATAAGCGAGTGAGGTGAGCAAAGGAAAGATATGAAACTTCAACAGACTCTTCAACAGCTGCGCAACCTTATCCTCAGTTTGACTTATGGTTTTAAGAGGGATCGGATTGAATTCATTGAAAGTTGACCCCTAAGCAGTCCCAGAAGTATCAGTCTAAGTACGTCTTACCAATCCCGACAAGGCTAAGATAGGTGAGAGCCCGAGTTAACTATTTAGATGAAGATACTGATCTAAAGGCTGAGTCAATGCCTTATTATAAGATAATCATCTCCTTTATCCGTGAACTAACTAAAGAATCAGCAGATCCGATAGCAGCTAACATTTCTGTGGGCTCGGGGAATGCCTCTTCACCTTAAGCAGTCCATTAAGTAGCGGACTGAATTGCTATTGTATTTCCCCTGCAAACTCTTTGAAGTTAAGTCAGCTTAGCGCTTGAAGCGAGAGAAGATAGGAGGTCGTCTGCCCATGGTGGCTTAGTGCGTAGTGTTAGCTAACTCGAAAAAGAAAGTAGGTGGGGGCTATAGGCCTATATACCCGGGCTTCTCTTCTTGATCTTCCCCGGATTCAGAAGTAGACTAAGCTAAGCCAGCTAAAGTAGAATCTTCTTTTCTATGTGATTTTAGAATTCCTGGCCGCCTCTACTACCTTATCTGAGGGGAGAAGAGGGTTGATCTTTAAACTTCCTCGCTAGCTTATCAATCAATCGAAGGAGGGGAAAGCGAGTAAGCAAAGGTAAAGGATTTTATTTTCTTATCTTATAAGGATTTCCCCGCGGAAAGACAGGAACGAAGTCTGATTACTAGCTTTCTTTAGTTAGCTTATAGCTCTTATGCCTTGGCTACCATATCGGACAAAGAAGAGGATTCTACGCAACAATAGAAAACGGAAGAACTAGTACTGCCTTTGCGTCAACCTTTTGACTAGCTTGAAGTTAGTCCCTGGCCTACCTGCCAATGGTTGAAACTAGAGAGTAACGGACTTCTTTCCAGCTATCCTAACCTTCTGGCATGCGAATATAGGAAGGATCAAATTGACCTCTGGCAAAGGCCAAAAGCGAAAGAATTTGTGATCCCTAGCTTTCCACTTAAACAAATGAAGTAGATCGGCCAATATCCATTGCAGGAGAAACCTCTTCAACAACAGCAGCCAACAATTGAAAGAAAACATTGACATTCAATTAAGTAGAAGGGGATTTGTCAGTCAGTGATTAGAGTTGTTGGCCTAAGGCGTGAAAGCCCGGAGGAATCTTGTGAATACCTGAAGCCCGAAATGTCAATCGAAATCATCTAGGAATTTTTCTTGGTTTGCTGTCCTCTGCTCTAATAGGCGAAAGCAATCTTCCTTCCCGCGAACTCTATACACAACATGCCATTATTTATAGTTTTCTCAGCCAATAGTTTGAAGTCAGAAAGAGCACTGGATCAAATCTTAGTCGATTCCATCCATTAGATAGACTTCTCTGACTCTATTCCTAGAGCTTTGGATGGACAAGTTGCCAAATGCTTTTAAAAGAGATACCTCAGATGGTGTACCACAAACAAGAAGTCGGACTCCATTATCACGATAGTAACTTATAAGGGGTTCATACTCCTGCCAACGATTGGCCAATGCAACGTATATGACTTTAAGCTCTCACCATCAATCCTGACATAGAATAAAAGTTCAATAATGGAAACTCAAATCATATGAATCAAATTGGGATTCATATCAGGCTCTCAAGCCCACGGGGTCCTTGTACCCCGTTTATGTGACACATGACATGTATAGGCATTCTGAAACCAACCGGTTGAGAGGTCCCTCACTGATGGGACATGGTCCCAAAAAACTAACCGAGGTATCCACCAATTTTCTTAATGAATGTGAGCCATAAAAAGAGAAGCCCTGTGCTTTATTAGGCACAGTGCTAGAAGCAGCGAAGGCAGGAACCGCGCGAACAGCAGAGCAAGCAGCCCATGCGAGAGCGCGGTTATAGCGTTAAGGGAAGGGAGCGCGCTATTGCGTTGCGAGCTGCGGTGCGCTCTTTAGTATTGTGTGGCTTCTGAATTCATTCTTCTCAAAAGAATCGGTGGGTAGGTAAAGGCGAAATCTTTAACCGGAATCGTTGCCCGACCAGTAGTCGAGGATGGTGAGGAAGGATGAAGCAGAGGCTTCAGCCGAAGCTGCAACCAAAGATGAGTATTCGGGCACCGAACTATTGGCTTTAGCGACCCAATGTCTGTAGATGAAAGACGAGTTCGGAAGTACTGCAAAGGTGCCTCTCCCACGAAATGTAGCTTATGCGGAACCTATTACTCCTCAACCACCAACTAGCAGCTCTTGATAGAGAAGCTCTGTAAGGGCTATTTTAAGGCAGGCCCCACTCAATGCGGTTTTTGTCTTTTCTTGATGAAATCCAATCCTTATTTTATTTATTCTTTGTGTTGATAGGGAAGCCCTTTCTTTTGACGACATAAACCTAAAAATATCCTCTTACTGGGCAGGTAGTAGCGTTAGCGTACTAAGAGCCCTCTGGTTGCATTGAAAAAAGATGAGCTTTTTCCCCCTAACTACGGTGGTTCAGAAGATGCCACATCTGCCTCAAGACCCACAGCTTATTCAACAGCTTACGCCCCGCGATTTGTTGCTTCCAAGGTTTTCGATTGGTCTTATTTCTACCCGGCTTTCAAGCCATCGTCTCAGTCGGTGGCCTAAGATAAGCCAACTTACAAGATCGGATTAGCAAATCATAAAACCTGCCAAAGAAGAGCTTTCAATCGCATATTGCGCCCATACTAGTACCTTTTGTTGTACCTACTTAGGCCACATCTCCTTTCTTTTCCTTCCCAGCATGTCTGTCGTCTTCTTTCAAAGAGGCCATTCTTGGTCTTTCGTTGTGGGAAATCTTCCTCCTAAAAAGAGAAATAGTAAAGTGAAGGAGACCCACATGCCCACTTCTCCTTCCCCGCCCCATTTCTGGGACGGGCCTCGTTCTTATTTGAGGGCTCAAATAAAAACTACAACCCCCGGCAAGAATCTTAAACCCACATATCCTTTACATCATAGCATAGAAAGCAGTGCTTTATCTACGATCAATTCTATTTTTTACCTTTTCCCTCATTCTTTCCCGCCTCACCACTCCCCTCCTCCTTATAACCTTATAACGGAAGCAACCCAGGAGAACTCCTATCCACTCGCCTTGCCCGTCCCAGCAGTTATATCTTCTATTTTCTTCGCCTGGGATTCCTCGATGAAGAGAAATAGGCTTAAAAAAAATAGAAGTAAATCGAAGCCTTCCGCCCAGGTCTCCAGCCACTCCAGGTGAGGATACCAGGGCACAAAATAAAAGAAGAATCCAAAAAAGAGAGGAACAATTGATTGCCTTTCCCTGGGCAAGCTCTTTTTAAAAAGAGCTATACCACATAAAAATAGGACATGTAGAAGGAAAAAAATGATAAGCCCATCGAAGCCTTCTTCTGAGCAGATAAAGCCAATAATACTACTTGAAACAAAATACAAGATCAACAATAAGGTAATAGAAAAGTGATCCAACCCCGGTTTTGTACATAGAAAAACTATGGATGCACCCGAGACGAGCGCAGCGAGTCTTGCTGGCTCTTTCAAAAAGTCAAAAATTATGGGAAAACCAAGGAACGAGAATAATACAATGAGTAAAATGTAGGAATAAACAACCCTCTCTTTTGGATT
>NC_092055.1:46659617-46661038 GCF_003086295.3 Arachis hypogaea
GGACTACATTCAACAGAAGAACGAATGAAAAAGGAATTCCTACAGGGAAAGGCAAATGGAAGGCTTGGGACAACATATTAGTTAGAAATAAAAACAAAGAAAGACAGAGAGAGGGTGCATGCCCTCTTCTCTTAGAAAGCCCTGGTGGAGCACTAACAAGGGGCAATCCAGAATTCTAGTTATCACTTCCAAGCAATATCGCATAAACAAAGACGATATCATCAGAAAAAGATAGAAAAAAGAGATCTCTTTCCATTGGCACGTTTAGTTTACTTTGTCAATGGTTCGATTAGATGCTCTTCTACAAACAGGACTTGTCGAGTCTGGTTCGAATCGGGACTGATCGAGTAGAGGATGGTATTTTCGCTTTCTATTTTTCGAGATGGAATGCCTATTATAGTAACCAGCAAGGATGCAAGGCTTTCTGACCTTCACCCCTCTGTTTTGCGATCCGGGTCTTGGATAAGGCTAGTGGTATCCGTATTCTAATAATTATTAGAAGATCCTAGCTTCTTTTAGAAAATAGGAATGAACCGGCCATCAACATATAAAGGAAATCGAGTGAGGCTTGAAGACCTGTTATTGAATCAGTTGGTGCCATTAATTCTGTTGGAGGCAGGGCAATAGGAAATCTCTCTCTTTATACGAAATATCTTGAAAGGCGAAGAGTGACTACTTTTGACTTTCTGCTCGTAGTTCCTCTATTCTTAGTGTAGTGATACAGTACTAGTGCAAGAGCGCTTACGGCAGCTCGTAGCTATTGGTAGCTTCCTTCTCTTTAAGAAAGAGGAAGGATTCACCGCTATGGAAAACCTGATCTCATGGATTAGCCAGAACAGTGGAGAAGCAAGGAACTGCTAGTTACATCTTAAGTCTGTAGTGACTCATTCATCGGGACGGAGGGAATAGCTTCAACGGAGAAAAGGGGTCGGAAAGCGAAAGGGGCAGAGGGATCAGAGCCTAAAGGCCACTTCCTGATATAGGAGAATTCCAGATAGTGTAGTTATGTCGAGCGACAGAAGGGAGTCTTCAGACTGAATATAAGAATAGTCTTGCTAAGATGAATGCCGCTTGAACGAGTTTAAGAGGTGAAAGAGTTCAATCCCTTTTCAGGTCGGGTTAAAGAAAGGGTCTCATCGGGGTATTCACCTAGCTCCCTAGCTTCCTATATTCCACTCGAGCGGGGATTAAAGGAGATGAGTTATTCTCGTAGCTAAATGCCCAAGTCGGCAGGGATAGAGGATCAAGAGACTGTACTCGCCCTCAACCATTCAACAGAGCAATAGCAAAGAAAGCACAAGAGTGAGAGAACAAGCTTCAAGCTCAGCTTCGGCAACAGCAAACTCGAGAAGCAATTCAGTTGTGAGGAACCGGCACTTCTTTATATACGTTGCCATTTGACGATCTGTCTTTCAGGCATG